>NC_143585.1:158191704-158491704 GCF_048544385.1 Mastigoproctus giganteus | reverse complement strand
GGACACATCTTGAGTACTGCGTACGGGTCTGATACCCTCAATGTATGGAGGACTTGCATTTGTTGTAATGGATGCAGAGCAGTGAAATTAGTGAGTGGAGCAAAATTGGTTCCTACTATGAAAAGCCTCAGTCCTGCAGATTGCAACATCTGGAGACTGATATGGGAAGTGTTTATTTATTTTTTTTCCCCTCTTGATGCTCCATAAGCTCCCTTTCTTGCATCATTTCCCTTACTAGTACAGTAAACCCCCGCTATTCGCGGTATCTGTATTTGCATATTCGCAGTCGCTGATTTAATATAAAATGAAACCTAAAAAGTGCCCATAAAAAAACATGGGCGTGGCTAAAATTATCTTTCCCGGTCAAAACAGCACTCAGTGGGTGGGGGGGGAGAGGGGTGACAAAATCGCGAGCATGGATGTTTCTCGCTAATCCTTGTTCAGTATGTGTTATGTGCTTGTCATGGAAGGTTTCGTCGTTTGCTTTTAATTTATATGCTTATAAAATGAATAAATTTATCAATTTATAAATTGATAAATTTATAAGCATATCAATTTATAAATTTATAAATTTATCAATTTATAAATTGATAAATTTATAAGCATATCAATTTATAAATTGATATGCTTACAAAAGTGATAAATCTACCGTTTTGTAGTGTAAATAGACTTTTTTGAGTGTGTTAACGGAAGAAAGTGACTTTATTGTGGACAAGTTCTTTCTAACCCATACAAATATATATGGCTACGAATAACAAGGGAAATGTGAAAATATCAAAGAAGGTGATGACATTAGCGAATAAAATTGAGCTATTAGACAAAATTTCTAATGGTGAAAGTGTCTCCTCAGTGGCAAAACATTATAAAATCAATGAGTCAATGGTATGATCAACCAAAAAATCGGAAGAAAAAATCTGCCGTAGTGTCCGTGAAAACGTGCTAATTGCTTCAAAAATTTGCTCTGTAACTTGTGATGTTAAATTAGAAAAAAATGGAAAAAAGCATTAAATCTGTGAATAGAGGACCGAACTCAAAATAAAATTCCATTAAGTTCACTCATCATTCATGAAAAGGCAAAACTCCTTTATCAACACTTTAGGGAAACTGGTGATAGCACTGGCGGGATAAGTTTTTTTTGCTAGCAAAGGCGCTGGTTTGAAAGATTTGTTTGAAATTTCTAATAAATATTACATTTAATATTAAATTGTTTCTTATTTTCATTTCGATGCCATATGCTTGCATTTCACTATGTACTGTCTATGTACATATAATACATACATACATAGACAGTTTTAGACTAGTTTTTCTTATATATTTCATACTTTGGAACGGAACCCGTTTATTACTATGGGAGCCATAACTCAGTATTCGCGTTTTCGGTTTTTGCGGCATTTCTCAGGAACGTAACCCCCGCGAATAGCGGGGGTTTACTGTACTAAAATAAATTGTTTCTAACAAAGTAGCATAATTTCTACTATTACTGCTTGAATCAAGATACAGTAGGCTTTGGACTTTAAGAATAACGGCACCTTCAGGGATTCAAGATGCCTTTATTTCGATTTTTCCATTATCAAGGAAGTTTTATTTTAAATATATTTAATGCAAAAATAATGAGGCTAAAAATGAATAGAAATAAGAATTAAGCATTGAGTAATGAACTTCAAAATTTTTGCTTCGGAAAAGTTAACTGATTACACTTATTTTGTAAATATTGCATACCTAACAAAAATTTCTGCCGGAACTACCAGCATTCTGATTGAATACACAGATTAAGAATGCAGTTTTATTAACTGCACATAAAAAAACACAAACATGTTGATGATCCAATGTTATTCTCTGCCATTAATACACTCCTGCTTATGCCCATTCTATTTTATATTTTTATATCAAGTTTGTCATTAAGCTTTAATGTTCTTCTTCTTTTCTTCTCTGTATGAGGTTTATTAACATTAGGAACCATAGTGAGGAGTTTTTAGTTTAAAATAAATGTAAAACAGCATATAATCCGTGTTATTAGTACAGAATTTGCTTTCAAAATGGTGAACTTAAACAAATACAGTAATCATGTGACTTGCCATTTTCTTTTTTTGGTACCGATCTCAACTTGCCGTTATTTCAAATATATCATTATTTTGGGTGCCGTTATTTCTACTGTTCTGTCAATTGTTTTGCACAATTGTATCTTCTGCAACAACAACAACAACAAATGGAGTTAACTACTCTTATTTCTTGAAGAGAGAGATAATTTAAATTAATTTACATATGCAGTACATTGTTTTTACTTTCAGCTTGATGCTCCTCTCTTTATTACTTGGTTCCAGTGTGTTATTACTATTTTCCTCTGTGTGTTGTGCGGTGATCTTTCATCCGTGTTTCCAGGCCTTATCAGCTTTCCTGCTGTACAGATGAATATTTCTGTTATGAATAAGGTGAGTAATAGTTAATTTTTAAGCATTGAGTAATGAACTTCAAAATTTTTGCTTCGGAAAAGTTAACTGATTACACTTATTTTGTAAATATTGCATACTTAACAAAAATTTTTGCCGGAACTACCAGCATTCTGATTGAATCCTGAGCTGTTGCATTACAGCTGGGATTTTGCTTAGCATCATTTCCACTGGCTAGAGAGTGCTCTAAAAGGACGACCTCCTCTGAATCTAAGGATGCTCTCCTAATTATGGCTAAGGGTTTGCTTACTTCCCACGCTGCCTCCTTCAATATTATTGGATAGATTCCATCCACCCCAGGTGCCTTTTTTATGTTTAACTTCAACAATTTCTCCTCCACTCTGCTCTCCATTATTACAAAATCCTTTAGCTCCCTGTTAGAATTTAGTGAATCCCATTTCTTACAGAATTTTTCATGTGTGGTAGATGCAAAATACTCATTCAGTTTGTCAGTCAGCTTTCTGAGCAGGATCATCAACAGTCGAACCACCAATATCAAGTGGACCAATCTGATTCATCCTATTCCTTCAAAGTTTACATAAGTAAACAAAGCTTGTTTTTCTTTGCATCCTTTGCCAAGGATTTCTTGCAATCAGCCTTTGCTTACCTAACCTTCTTTGTGGCTTGATTACAGGCTAGCTGATAATTTATATCCATACCATGCATTTTTCTTCTCTGCCACGAGCCTCATTAGTTCATCTTACTTCCATTTAGGTCTAAATCTTGAACAGTATTTCTTGTTGTTATGAAAAGTCTTACCTTCCAAGATTAATTCCTTCAAAGATTCCCATTTAGAATTCGCTGTTTTTAACATCATCAGTTGATCTCACTCAGTAGAATTTAAAAACCTTCTGAGACCACTGTAGTCACCTTTACAAAAGCAAAAACTCTTCCCTTTACCTCTGATGGTAGTTACATCTTTAAGTAAATCCCACATCAGTACACTGTGATCATGCACACCTAGTGGTTCCTTTATCTGCAAATTCTTAATGCATGAATAATCACTGTTGATAATCAGATCAAGAGTATTACTCCCTCTGGCTGCCCCTCAAACATGTTGCTCTAAGAAACAATCTTACAATAAATCCACAAAAGTCTTTACAAAATCCTTTATAATTGCTAACATGCGAGTGACCAATCCACAAGTTCCAGTCAATATCTGGAAAGTTAACAGCCCTCATTACAAGACATTCTAATTCACTGGCCCACTCTGTCTGCACAGTTGTTTGTTGTACTCATCAGAGTCATTAGGTTTATAACACGCTCCTCTCATTTTCCCTTTCCCAGTGTTTGTGTCACACGAAATTGACTCAATATTGCACTGGACACCAATGTCAACTGGATGCACTTCCTTAAATTTTCTGTTTAACTAACAGCATAACCCCTCTTCCCTTCCTACCCGGTCTATCCTTTCTGCATACATTGTACTCTCCAAATTCCAAATCTGCACTGCTTATATTTGTGTGACACCATGTCTCTGATATCCTAACGATATCTGCTTTGATGTCTTGACCAGCACTTCAAATTCATCAAATTTATTTACTATACTTCTAGCATGGTATAAATGCAAGTATAAATGCACCTATTCTTACTCTTAGTTATCCGAACACAGCCTGTGTATTTACATGTTCCATGATGACTCCCAGCAGCTCTTGAAATCCCCAGCAACTTGTTCTCTAGGCTGCTGCTCATTAAAATAGCAGTGGAAGAATCACTTTCGCCTCTGCCTACCACTTCTGTTAATATTTTAGTCTGTGAATCTTCCCAAGCTAGTAGTTTTTCCGACCCACCTGACACTGATTCGATAGTATCAGCAAATATTCTTGCATCTTTTCTATTAAAGTGTATTCCATCCCTGTAGAAGCAGTCTCTACTGTTAGCAAGCACAGACCACGCTGAAAATAATTCTACCTCATGCGCAATCTCTCCAGTGCAGAATTGATTGACAAGGCCCTCATCATATACTCACTCCTATTATGTCTGGGCAGAATTGCAGACACTTTCAAATTTAACCCTAACTCGTGACTTTTTTTCAACATTAACCTGTTCTTTTTAAGTAAATCTGCAGATCTCTTACTCTTAAGATCATTAGTGGCAACATGTACAACAATATTACCGTTTGTGCCCTTAAAAGATATCTGCTCTACAACATCAATAACTTTTGTTCCTGGTAGACATACCCTGGTTCTGTTCCACCTATCCTTTTTGCCTAATATATTCTCAGTCTCCCCGAAAATAGTCGTCGACAATAACTAGCTCCTGTGGGACAGATGCATTCTGCCTTGGAGATTGCCACTGTGTTGCCTAATGCTCAGGAACCTCTGGCATTCAGTTGGGCAGCGGACAGCTTGATGGGCACCTCATTAAATTTCTTTTGAGGGTATCTACCCTACACCTCAAACTCTCTTTACTCCCATCAGAATACTGTGTTGGCACCTAATTTCTTCACACTCTCTGCACCTAGCACATACAAAGACATCCTCCTTGGCTAGATCCTGTGCTGTTCCAGAAAGATCTGCAAATATTTCACATTTCGCAAATTTTTTTAGACTGCGATGCATTGGAGAATTGCACCCTTCAGTTCTCCCTCGAACCACAGCACTCTCATTTCTTTGTGCTCATTGATTTCGTGCTCTAGTCTGATTCATGATTCCGTTTAAGTACAATTTGATTAACAATGAAATTTAATAAGATTAATAAATTTTACTGATTAATTGATAATACTTTACTAAGCTAACAGATTTCTAATAGAGTGCTATGTATTTTGCTATCAAGTTTGAGATATACATTACACTATTCGGTATCGATCTGATATACCATAACAATGGCGGCAAGTTATGAATGGTAAAATCTACGGACAAGTATAAACCTTAAAAATCGCTATCTAAATTCAAAATAAACCAAGGAGCTTGACTATGACTATAAAGCTGCTTATAGAAAATAATTTAATATGACAGTTAAGTCAATAAAATTGCTAAATATTTATAAAAAACTTAGCATTTGCCGGTGCTGCAAAATCTTGTCCAACATGTGGATAACCTTATACCCCTACCTTCATCCCCTTCCTTCTAGAGTTTACATAAGTAAAGAACTCTGCTGTTTTTCTTTGCATCCTTTGCATAATCTGCCTTTGCCTGCCTAACCTCCTTTGCGACTTGATTGCAGCCCAGCATATGTCTACCGCAGGCTTCTGTGTCACCTGATAGTTTATATGTATCCCATGCATTTTTGTTCTCTGTCACGAGTCTCATTAGTTCATCTGACCTCCATTTGGGCCTAAACCTTGAACAGTATTTCTTAATTGGTATGAAAAGCCTAGTAGCTTCCAAGATTAATTCCTTGAATGCATCCCATTTAGAATTTGCTTTTGGTAACTTCATCGGTTGGTCCAACTGTATAGAATTTAAAAACTGTCTCAGACCACCATAGTCACCTTTACGAAAGCAAAAACCCTTCCCTTTACCCCTGATGGTAGTTACATCTTTGAATAAAACCCACATTAGTACTCTGTGACCACTACCACCTAGTAGGGCCTTTACTGCAGATTGTTAATTTATTTGCAGATTCTTAATGTATTTATCTGCTTAATTTATCTGCAGATTCTTAATGCATGAAGAATCACTACTGATAATCAGATCAAGAGCATTACTCCCTCTGGTTGCTTCTTGAATATGCTGCTGTAGAAAACAATCATCCAATAAATCCACAAAAGCCTTGCTCGTGTGCGAGTGACCAATCCACAAGTTTCAGTCAATTGATTTACAAGTTAGAATCCCCCATTATAAGACATCTGATTTACTTGCCCACTCTGTTTCTCTGTACAGTCGTTCATTATACTCATCACAGTCATTAGGCCTATAACACACTCCTACTCTCAGTTTTGATTTCCCAGTGTTTATGTCATACCACACTGTCTCAACATTAGATTCCTTAGATTTTGTATTTCTTAACTAATAGCATAACTCCTCCTCCCTTCCTATCCTGTCTATCATTTCTGTACACATTGTATTCCCCAATTTCTAATTCTGTATTCCTTATATCTGTGTGACACCATGCTCTGATATCCTAACAATATCTGCCTTTGATGTTTTGGCCAGCACCCGAAATTCATCAAATTTATTTACTGAACTCCTAGCATTGGTGTACATGCAAGTGTATATATATGCACCTGTTCTTATTCTTTGCTACCCTAACACAACCCATATATTTACTTGTGCAGTGATGACTCCCAACAGTCTCTGAAATCCTCAGCCTTTCGTTTTCCAGGCTGCTACTCATTACAATAGAAGCAGTGCAAAAATCAATTTCACCTCTACCAGCGACTACTGTTAAATCTATTAGTTCATGTATCCTTGCAGTTTTCCGACCCACCTAACACAGCCTTGATAGCATCAGCAAATATTCTTGCACCATTTCTATTTAAGTGTATCCCATCCCTGTAGAACTAGTCACTCCTGTTAACAAGCACAGACCATGCTGAGAAAAATTCAACCCCATTTGCCTTGCACAGACTCTCTCTAGGGCCGAATTGATTGACAAGGCACTTATTATATACTCTCTCCTTTTTTTTTTGGAGAGAATTGTCAACACTTTTAAATTCAACCCTAACTCGCCACTTTTTTTCAACACTGACCTGTACTTGTTAAGTAATTCCACCGTTCTTAATATTTCTTCATTGCTTTAGCCAACAATACCAGAAGAAGAAGAAGAAACCTTCCTGAATGGGAAAAGTAGAACACTAAATTTACAAATTGGGATATCTTTGAACTGCATTTCAGAACCTTTGCTATTCCAGACAATTAACTGGTTTAAAAAGCCTTCCATCTGAAGAACAAGCATGAGAATTACAAAAACTCAACTCTGCCTGTGAAGCGTCTGTTCCCTGGACAAAACAGATCTCTCCACATCTCCTGGTGGACCAATGATATAACTCAATTTAGAAATCATGAGGACCTCCAGAAGACAGTGCCAGATAGTATCAAGGTGGATCTTCCATAGAGCCATATACCAAAAAAAAAAAAAAACTTGGGAAACTACTTGGTAGGACCAGTAATGAGAATCACTGTGGACTTATCTATAAGCTCATCGTGAATATTTTATCCCAGGTGACATCTACTCCCTGACAAGCATCCAGGGTCAACTTGGGCTGACAACTTGGTTGCAAGCTGTCAACCATATACTGGATGTCACTGTACACCAGGACTTATCCCAGTAATAGACCAATCTACAAACCATTATGCATCTATATTACCTGAACATCAAGGCAGTTTGCACAAGTAACCATTCCTAGGGGAGAAAATTAATCTTGCAGTGAAAACAACCAGATTGGGTAAGTGGCCTGTTTGATAACATCAAACAGGCACTTACCCAATTTGGCTTTGATAACATCATCCTCTCATGGAGGCTGATGTTATCAAACGGCTCTGGGTCATCTCTCCCGAAATCATAATCAGTCTACTCAACTCGTGCTGGAGTGTTCCTCTCCTTGTGGAAAACATGCAGATTAAGAACATCCTAAAAAGTTCGGACAAACTGCAAGAAAACCTGACTCTATAGTTCGATATCTCTCCTCCCTGTTATTGGCAAAATCTTGGAGAAACTTATTGTGGCCAGATTTACAACTGCATACCAATCTAGAAATCTTCACTATGTGTCAACTAACGTGCCTTCAAGAAAGACAAAAGTGCTGAGGACGCTATCAAGTCTGTTTGTGCTAGCATTACTGATTTACGCCTGCATACCAATCTAGAAATCTTCACTGTGTCAACTAACGTGCCTTCAAGAAAGACAAAAGCGCTGAGGATGCTATTAAGTCTGATTGGTGCTAGCATTACTGAAAGGAAATATGTCCTCGTTCTCTTTTTGGACTTCAAAAGGGCCTTTGACATCCCATATATCAATTGATGACAACAGTAGGCTTAAATACCACAGATAATCTCCAAACCAATAACTACAGGGTGCCACCCACAGCTCAATCCTTGAACTGCTTTCCTGGAATGCCTTTGTTATTGATGTTTTGGCTGGAACTTTAACTTCGATAGCTTAAATTTTACTTTACTAGTGTTAAAAAAGTTTTGTCAACAGTTTAATTTCTCCAATAGTTTGTTAATTTAAATCTTGTAATATATATTATAAATTTAAATCTAAGTATTTGAAAAAGCTACAGCTTAATATTCAGATGCCTTTTTTTATTGATATTTTGGTTGGAATTAATCGTAAATTTCATTTGGTAGCTAAAATATAACTTCTCTGGTGATTAAGGTTTTATCCAAGAGTTTCATTTCTGGACTATTTTGGTAATTTAACTTCTGTAATATATTGTAAATTTATATTTTGAAATATTTCTTAAGTTTAAAATTTACCTTAATAATGGTTACTACAAGATACTTTTACAATACAAAGTCCAAGGTCATCGTGACCCAGACAGAAATGCCTGCAAGCATTTCTGGTGTGGGTCATGAGTTCGTCATTTGTATAGCCTGTGGCATATATTCTAAGGTTGATTTATTGCACAAACCTAGCTCAACTGATGATTCTTTTCTTTGCACCCAATATAAGGAGCATGTCAATCTCAAATTAGAACTTGGAGCATTACGAGAAGAATTTGAGTCACTGATGAAACAAGTGCTTGCCCTAGAAACAAATGTAACTGGGAGCTCATCAGGGACCCAATTATCTCGTGACTTGCCAAGTGATGCATTCCTGATTCGGTTCTGAGATAAGAATTGTCAAGAATTCTTTTTTGTTCCCACAACAGCTGATGTTGGCAATAGTTCTAAGGGTAGCAACGTTTCAAATAAGTGGAATATAGAAAGATAGGGAAACAAGTCTAAATAACTTCAAGGGGTGTGTCAGGATAGTAAACTATAGAAGAATACTTTTATATTGTATTAAGAATATGGCAGTGAAAAAAAATCTTTCAGACCCAGAGAACAATTTTGCTATTGATTTCCAGAGCCTGCAGGATGGTCTCAACCCTGGCCCTGAAGGTCTGCTGTGGGAAACTACTGGTTAACCTTGATGTCTCCTAACATCTCAAATAGCATCTTAGGAGAATGGAATTAGTAACACTAGCAACAATCATGAAATAACCTTGGGAGAACAGACTTTGCATTCATCTCCACTGTTAAGGAATTCAATAAACAACTCAGATGGCTTATCCCAGGATTATTCACTTCTTTTCTGCTCGCTGGACATGGAAGTCTTAATGCAAAGTTGTTTGCCTTAGGATGTGCCCCCATCCACTCTGTGGCCCTGTGGGCAGTCATGAAACTGCACATCATATCATCTTTGATTGTTCACATTATCTGGATATCTGAAATGATCTGCAACTCTTGACTAAAGTTACCTCTCCTGACCTGGTGCCATCTTTGATTGTTCACATTATCTTGGATATATGAAATGATCTGCAACTCTTGACTAAAGTTACCTCTCCTGACCTGGCACCATTTTTGCTGGAATCTAAAGAAACTTTTCTGTCATTCTTCTCCTTTGCAGATAAGGTGTTCAGAAGAAGACCTCTTGTACATTCCCTATGTTAAAAGCTGTTCTATAAAAAGGGTACTAGGAAAGTTTTGCAATATGACACAACAATGAATCACAGGAAGCTGCTTGTTGCTGCATGTTGAGACATGTTCATACGTGCATAGTAGCCGCCGCGCCAAGTCGATAGGCTCAGTTATTCATTAGTAGTGAGAGTGTAAAGTGCTTGCGATGGCATCGTGGTCACGAAATGAGATAAGGACAGTTTTGCAGTATAATTTCGTGCGTGGTTTAACCATAGACCAGTGCTTAGAAGAAATGACTCTTGCACTAGATGATGATTGTCCACATCGTACAACGATATTCAGGTGGTATAGAGAATTCTAAAGGGGAAATTTCACTCTGGAGGATTCTGAGAGGCCGGGAAGGCCACGAACGTCAGTTACGGAGGAAAACTTTACTGCTGTGAGGAAAATGCTTGACGAAAACAGGCGAGTGACCTACCAACAGATAGAGGATACTTTGGGCCTAAATGCACCAGCAATTCGTTCGATTCTGCAAGATCATTTGCACGTGAAGAAACTTTGTTCTCTCTGGGTGCCGCATCAACTGACTGAAGAGCAGATGACACGACGTGTGACTTGGTGCCGGGAGATGTTAAAAAAGTTTAATAAGGGACAATCTCGGTATGTGAACAACATCGTGACAGGTGACGAGACTTGGCTGTACTATTACGATCTGCCGACCAAGGCTCAAAACAAAGTTTGGGTCTTTGATGATGACGACACACCCGTAATTGTCAGAAAATCCCGATCTGTAAAGAAGAAAATGATAGCTGTATTTTTCAAATCGAGTGGAATTGTGGAACGTGTCGTTTTGGACACGCAGAAGACAGTCACAGCTAAGTGGTATACTGAACAATGCCTGCCTAAAGTCATTGGATCTATGAAGAACCTGCGGCCAAAGTCAAGAATGGACACCTGGTACCTCCATCACGATAATGCTGCAGCTCACCGCGCCAAAGCCTGCACCGTATATTTGACCACGACAGGACTGAAACTTCTCGAGCACCCTCCCTACAGTCCAGACCTTGCTCCCTGCGACTTTGCACTGTTCCTGCATGTGAAAATGAAGCTAAAAGGGAGGCGGTTTTCCAGTGATGAGGACCTTCTACGGGCTTGGGACAACGAGTGTGCTTTACTCCCTAGTGAAACTTGGCAGAACTGGTTTAAAGATTGGTTTCGGAGGATGGAGAGGTGTATTGAATGTAGAGGAAATTACTTTGAAAAAATTAAATAAACAAAGCTGTATTGCAAAACTTTCCTAGTACCCTTTGTATCTACTCCTGAAAATCAAGAATGGACCTTGCTCCTGGACTTTACATCTACCTGCTGGACTTGACAATCCACCTATGACCAGACCTGGACATTACACTGCTGTCTCGTAACTATTGTCTCAATATAGATTCTTTAGGTCCAATTCAGGACCACCACTTGACAACTTATCAGTCAACAGTGACCAAATTGGGATATGATACACTTCTTGGAATAACAACCTAACACCAGTTCATCCCTTCTGGGGCTGGACTTCTCTAGATGTAGCTATTCTCTGCGAACTTCTCCTTTCTTAGTGACGTCTTGGACTGCCATGCCTCTATAACACTGATCGACTTCACTCTTAACTTTGACTGCTAACCCCTTCTGGGGGTGGGATCTGGCCTTGGTCTATTTTTTTTATACTGCCAAATAGGATCCTTCTTAGCTACTGCATGCTAGCTCATTCCAGAGTGGACTTTCTGAAGCCTGCTCCTCCTAGGAGGTAGGAATTTATGTTGGCTTTGGTTCCCAAGGTGAGATTATCACTTCTGTGGTTTGCAGTAACTTGCTGACCCATCTGGGATGGGTCAGCAAGTTACTGCAAACCTCTGCTACACCTATCTCTTAACTCTTTACCATATATCTTTTGACCTTTATGGGGTCAGAAGGTATAATATAAGGTCTCTTGCTTTCATCCCCACCATCCCAGATCCTCATCCAGGTTCTTCCAGAATTCTCTGCAAACCCGTTAAGAGCTCCCTGATAGCAGAGCCTGGCATGCATCATGTGACTAAGGATGGGAGTCAGGGGATGACTGTCAGGTGTCTGTTGACCCTCCCATCTGTAAAATGCCAGTTTGCTGACCAACAACAATACAACAGAACACCTCATCATTCTACATAAACCTACATTGAATCTACACGGCCAGTGTTTTGACTTATGCCAAGAACAGACAAGTCGACTTCATACGGGCTAAACCCTGTAACGAACAACAAAGTACAGGTCGACTGTCACTAATCCGGCATCGTTGGGACCTGTGGGTTGCCGGATTAATGAGTTTGCCAGATCATCAGTGGTTAGATTCGCACATACAGTTTACCCAACAGCTAACCACCTTATCCTACCTTTAAAATACCCTATAAATCAGTACAAGTTGGTTAATAAAGGAAAAAGAAACATTTAAATGAAAAGCAAGTGAAATTTTAATGAAGAACAGGTAAAATAAAGGGTACAGGTACAGTAATTTTGTTGATGTACGTAAGAAAGTTCATCATGGCCACTTCCAAAGTGAAGAGCTGGAATTTACAACTAAGCAGAGTTACATATCAGGAAGTGGGGGCTGTCAAGATCACCATCTTCATCTTGAAAGATTACTGAAACATCAGGAACTGGTGATGAAACTGGCACATCATCTTCAGGAACTGATGATAAGGGTGGCAGCATATCTGGGTGAGCAGAAGTTGATGGCACTGGATTTTAAATGTCGACTCCTCTGTTGCACGATTTTTAGCTTTTTTTTTTTTTGAACATATCTTGCAAGCTAAGCTTTTTCATATATTTTGGTCTTTCTTTGATTAGTTTATCATGCAGCACGTAAGCGTTCGTTATTTCTTGTTCAGTTATAAAACTGCATTGCTCTAGACCTTTTAGCACTTCACCTGTCAACTGAATTAACCTATCAATAGAGATTCTTTTTGATACATCTTCCTCATTTTTATCACTGCTTTCTTCTCCACTATCTTCTTTCTCTGGACGTACAACCATCTGCACGATTTCTGAGTCAGTATAATGATGAACAGTAGCTTCAGCATCATCTACATTCATCCATTCCTCAACATTATCTTCATCCATCCTCGATGCAAGATCCTTGGATTAGTTACATCATGAGTGAAAAAAAAGCAGTTCATGTATAACCTGCTTTTCCTTTGAAACCCTAAATCCTGTAAAGTCATTTGCAGTGTCTCCACCAGGTGCAGACTCAAACATTAAACCTGGCCACAATTTATGCCATCCACTTTATAGTGTGGATGCCTCTACAGACTTCCAAGTATTGGCAATGCAGTAAACCATATCTGTCACATTAATTTCCTTGAGAAACTCCTGTACTGGTCTGCCAGAGTTAACTGCACTCAGTAAGTGCTTCATAAACAGGGAGTGATATTTAGACTTAAGAGAATGTAATATGCCATTGTCCAGGGGTTGAATTAATGATGTACGGTTAGGTAGGAGGTAGATACTGAAAACATTATTATTTACCAGAAGTTCTGCTTTCAGATGTGCGGTTGTCTAAAATAAGCATTATCTTACAGTTGTGGTCCAGGCCAACAGAGTCACAGTGTGAGCTCTTGCTTCGGGAACAAAATATTTTTCAAACTATTGCAATGTAATGTTAGTTGTAATCCATCCCTTCTTGTTGGCATGGTAAATCACTAGAAACCGTGTCATACCTTTGTAGGCCCTGGGATGTAAACTTTTATCGATGACCAGCAACTTACACCTGTGGGTTCCAGCAGCATTAGAGTAGCCCAGCACAGTGACATAGTCTTTTGATGCTTTATAACCTGTTGGTGATTCTGCATTATCAGTTGTCAGAGTTCTTCTTGGAGTACATCTCCACTACAAGGCAGTCTCATCGGCATTGTAGACCTGCTCAGGACTTAATTTTTCATCAGAAACTAACTTGGTGAACTTGTCAACAAATGCAGCAGCTGCTTCCTTGTCCGCTGAATGTTTTTTGCCACACGCAGCATGAAACATTAAGCCATGTCACTGCTTGAAACGCTGAAGCCAACCTTCATTATAATCACACTTGTAATCTAGTCCTAGTTCTTTATGAAAAATTTTAGCTTGTTCCTTCTCCAGATCCTCAGACAGCTTAACACCTTCATTTACGTGGAACTTAAACCACATTACCAGCACTATATCCAGTTCTGAACTTTTGTCTTTCATTGTTTTCCTTATGCCCATCTGTTTCTTTGATCCACTGTTAGCAAAGAACTGGAGCAATTTTTCTTTCTGTTTGTTTATGTCATACACTGTTGAAGGGCCAACGTTGTATAATTCACACAAGCTTCTCACAGACACATCACTGTCGAGCTTTTCAGAAGTTCAACTTTATCTGTTATGGACAATGTATGGTGTTTGTGCTTTAAACCACGAGACACATTTCCTTTATACATTGGAACCATGGCTGGGCTAAATGTGAGCAGGTTATGCAGGTTATACATGCAGAAAAACAAGTTTGCCAGTGTTTATGAGTTAGTGCCAACAGCTGATGCTGCAACCAACACCACCAAAACAGTAGCGGCAGGTCGGTGCGCCAACCCAGGAAATTTGAAATTACGCTCATGGAATTCAGCCAATAACACAGAGTGGAATCGGATGGTCAACCTGTATACAATGACAAAATGTTCTTTTTACTTGGGGAAGAGAGGGCTTCTACAGAGATGGAATACACTTAAATAGAAAGGGCGCAAGAATATTTGCTGATGCTATCGAGGCAATTTTAGTTGGGTCTGGAAACTGCTAGCTTGTGGGGATATGCAGACTAATAGATTAAAAATAGCTGCAGGCAGAAGTGAAAGTAATTATTGTGCTGCTTCCATGCAGCAGTCCAGAAAGCAAGTTACTAGAGATTAAGGCCGGCTGTGTGTCAACATGGAACAAAGAAATACGTGGGCTGTGTTAGGGTAACTAAGAGTAAGAGCATGTACACCAATGCTAAGAACATCGAAAATAAATTTGATGAATTTGAAGTGCTGGTCAAGGCATCAACTGCAGACATTGAGGAAATATCAGAGATGTGTTACTTAGGTATAAGGGATGCAGAATTTGAATGCTGTGGGGTGGGGGCAGTACAATGTATACAGACAGGACAAGAGTAGTGTATCCAGTTGTTGAGTCACTTTGGTATGACATAAGCACTGGGAAAACAAAAATGAGAGTAGGAGTGTGTTATTGGCTGAATGACTGCGATGAGTACAATGAACAACTGTAGAGAGAAAAAGGGCCCAGTAAATCAATGTCTGATAATATAATGGGTGATTTTAACTTTACAGATATTGACTGGAACTGTGGGTTGGTCACTCACGCACTGACAAGACTTGTGTATTGATTGGATTTCATATCCTTGTGAATGGGTGTGGAAAAGTTTTTGATAAACCAGATGACATTCATTTCTTCAAACAGACCTCTGGGGCTGGGAATGTTCAAATTCATAATAACTGAATAATACTACACCAACCACAAAACTGATATTTTATGAAAATAAAAATGGTACAGTGAAAACTGTATTAAAATTAAACTGGTAATAAAATAAAACACACTATTTATACAATAAAACCGTAAAAATAAAGCATATAAAATGAAATAAAACATGATATAAACAACTGTAGTGATAAAAACAGTGATAAAAACAACTGTAGTTTTCAAAGGTATCCTCCTCCTTTATCAACAGTAATACGTAACATGCAATAGTACGTACATCAAAGATCTGCAGGATCACGGTTCATGGCACATGTTACTGCAGGAGCATGGACAATCTTCCATACATGCATTGGAACCGGAAATGGCTCAGGAGCATGCCAGGTAGAACCATTCATCCCATCCAAGAATCACAGTTTCAAAGAGTGGATGAATATGGATTCCACTGTCTCTATTAATAGTTTTATGCTCAGAAGAGCAAATTCGCAAACTCTTGAGCCATTTGAGTTCCAAAACTATGCGAATGGTTGATTATAACAGCTTCGTCAGGAGAGATTTTGGGGGTGGTTCTCCCATAAATGTTTGGCCACAGCAGATTTCGAATAATCTGCAGTCTTTAATGCATTAATATGTTCCCCCATACACAATCTTTGAAATGGCATTTTGTTTTCCAAACATAACACTCCCCACAATCCGGGAATTTTATCTTATATATGATCCCACTTGTACCTTCCATAGGTATGGAATTCTTAAATTATCATTAGCAAAGGCACATGATGCAAGAAAGCAAGCTTATATGGCATCAGCCAAAAAAAAAAAAAAAATGCTGTTCTCATTTCGCCCATCAACTCGCTCCAAATGTTTGTTTAGTTCTGCCTTGACTCTATTTAAGCTATCAACTTCTACAATTACAGATGGAAGTTTGTTCCAGCAATCAACCACCCACTGGCTAAAGGCAAACTTCCACACATCTATCCTACAACTGTCTCTCCTCAATTTGAATTTATGCCCTCTCAGGCGATTATTCTGAGCAAGAGGAAGAATCCCATCAGCATTGAGCATGCTCAAACCATTCAAGGCTTTATACACCTCAATCAGATCACCTCGCAGGTGCCTAGTTTCCAGACACTCTAATTTGCAAAAATTAAGCCTTTCTTCGTCAGAGCAACACTTTTCCATTCACTAATCTTGTTGCCCTTCTCTATACTCATTCCAACAGCTCTACATCCTTCTTAAAATGAGGCCTCCAGACCTGTATACAGTACTCAAGGTGTGGCCTGACCATTGCCTTATACAAGAGGATAATCACCTAGTTATCCCGGCTAGAAAAATTCCTGTATATCATTGACAAGACACCATGAGCTACTCTTGCAGACCATCTACACTGCTCAGAAAACTTTACATCTGCCTGCACAATTACCACCAGGTCCTTTTCACTCTCTACTACAGTCAGTGTAGTACCACACAGTTGATACATTACTCTGGGGTTACTGCTTCCCATATGCAGTACTTTGCATTTGCCAATGTTAAACTTCATTTGTCACCTCTCAGCCCATCTGCTCAACTTTTCTAGATCCTGTTGCAGCAACCTACTGTCATTAGTGTCATTAACAACCATGCCGACCTTCGTATCATGTGCAAACTTGGACATTAAGCCTGATATACCATCATTAAGGAATACAGAAAACAACAATGGACCCAACACTGAACCCTGGGGGACTCCACTAATAACATTAGTCCATGAAGAGCAGTGTCCACTGATTACCACTCTGTCTTCTCCCATTCAACCATGCCTTTATCCATACCAGCAATTTGCCACCAATGCCACAATGCTCCAATTTGTGCAGTAGTTTTCCATGTGCAACAGTATCAAAAGCCTTTCTAAGATCCAAATATATGATATCAAAATTATTCTTTGCATCCAGTTCCTTTGTGACTACATCATAGAATCCAATCAACTTGGTCAGAAAAGACTTCCCCTTAACACACCCATGCTGTGTCTGAGCTATAACTGAAGTCTTATCTAGATAATCCTGCAGTGCTTCTTTAACTAGTGCACCTGGAACAGAATTTAAACTGATGGGTCTGTAAATACCTGTCTCCCTTTGATCCTTCTTTGTGGATTGGGGTCACATTTATACATCTCCAGTCCATGGGTACCTCTACTGAGTCCAAGGAAGTTCTCATAATTATAGCTAAGGGTTTGCTTACTTCTGTTGCCGCCTCATTTAATATAACTGGATAGATTCCATCCACCCAAGGTGACTTATGTTTATCTTCAACAATTTCTCCTCCACTTTCCTCTCAGTTATTACAAAATCATCTAGCTCACTGCCAGAGTTTAATTCATCTCTGGCATTCCCCTCCCTCAATAACTCCTCATGTGTGAATGTCAAAGCAAAATATTCATTTAGTTTGTTAGCTACCTGAGCAGGATCATCAACAGTTGAACCATCGATATCAAGAGGACCAAACTGATTCATCCCCTTCCTTCTAGAGTATACATAAGTAAAGAAATCTTTGCTGTTTTTCTTTGCATCCTTTGCCAAAAATTTCTCATAATTTGCCCTTGCCTGCCTAACCTCCTTTGTGATTTGGTTACAGCTTATATCTCTCATAGGCTTCTGTGTCACCTTTTAATTTTTATGTATCCCACGCATTTTTCTTCTCTGTCACATGTCTAATTAGTTCATCTGATATCCATTTAGGCCTAAATCTTGAACAGTATTTCTTTGTTGGTATGAAAAGCCTAGTAGCTTCCAAGATAAATTCTTTGAATGCTTCCCATTTTGAATTTTCTGTTGGTAACATCATCAGTTGGTCCCACCATTTGGATTTAAATAATGTCTCAGATCAACATAGTCACCTTTATGAAAGCAAAATCCTTTACCCCTGATGGTAGTTACCTCTTTGAGTAAATCCCATTTCAGCACACTGATCACTGCCACCTAGTGGTTCCTTTATCTGCAGATTCTTAATGCATGAAGAATCACTACTGATAATCAGATCAAGAGTATTATTTCCTCTAGTTGCCTCCTTAACATGCTGCTGTACAGGCCTAATAACACTGATGATTATACTCAGTGTCATTAGGCCTGTAACATACTCCTACTCTCAATTTCGCTTTCCCAGTGCGTATGTCACACCAAACTGACTCAACACTGTACTGTCCAGCCATGTTGACTGGCTGTACTTCCTTGGATTTTGTTTCTTAACCAATAGCATAACCCCTCCTCCCTTCCTATCCGTCTCTCCTTCCTGTACACATTGTACTCCCCAAATTCCAGTTCTGCATTCCTTATATCTGTGTGACACCACGTCTCCGTTATCCCAACAATATCTGCCTTTGAAGTTTTGACCAACACCTCAAATTCATCAAATTTATTTACCAAACTAATAGCATTGGTGTATACACAAGTATACATGCACCTGTTCCTATTCTTAGCTACCCTAACACAGCCAATGTATTTATTTGTTCCACAATGATTCCCAGCAGTCTCTGGAATCCAGTGCACCTTGTTTTCCAGGCTGCTGTTCATTTCGATAGAAGCAGTGCAAGAATCACTTTCACCTCTGCCAGTGGCTACTGTTAATCTATTAGTCTGTGTTCCCCCCCCCACAGGCTAGCAGTTTTCCGACCCACCTAACTCTGCCTTGATAGCTTCAGCAAATATTCTTGCACCATTTCTATTTAATTGTATCCCATCCCTGTAGAAGCAGTCTCTCCTGTTAATAAGCACAGACCAGGCTGAGAAAAATTCTACCCCCCTTGATCCTTGCACAATCTCTCCATTGCCTAATTAATCTACAAGGTTCTCCTCATATACTCCCTCCTATCATGTCTGGGCAGAATTGCAGATACTTTGCAGACATTGAGACTTTGACACAACTGTGTGCAACCTTTGCCCTAGCAGTTGCACACAGTGTGTCTGGCAATTGTGTAATACTCGAGCGATTTGCTCAGTTAAGTCCGGATAGTAGGGAATACTTGCTGTGGCAATGGAGCAAATGGCTCCCTACATCCATGTCCTGCTTCCTGGACATATTTATCCAAGATCCTCTTGTGGGGGGATACCTACATTTCCTGAAATCCTCTGTGACATGTTTAATCTCTTCTTTTCTATCCTCGGAAGCGCTACAATCAGACCCTACTCTACTCTATCCAATAAGGCCCTAACAAGACTATTTTTGTGATGGTTGGCCTGTGCTGTTTATAATGTGTATATTGGCCCTGGCACGTGGGTTTTCTATACACACACTACCTTTTTGCTCTAGCGCCATCCCTATGAACCAACACATCCACTTCCACCTCCTAGCTAAACTGAATAAAATGGGAGAAGCTATTGAGAAAACTGAGCAGTTCATCCTCTTTTCCCCTCCGTATAATGGCAAATGTATCGTCGACGTATTGTTTCCATGCTTGCAAGAGGGCAACAGACCTATCAAAAATCCTGAACTCAAGCTTCTGCATAACTAAATTTGATATAAAAGCACTAATCGGGGAGCCAGTCACTGCGCTGTGAACCTGCTTATACATTGTGATTTGAAATACCATGGTGCTTGTGGAGAGACACAGCTCCACCCCACTACAAATATTCTCCACTTTCAAGGGAGTCCTGTCCCTTAGGGTGTCATCCCTCTCTAATGCCATATGTATGCACTACATCCCATGGTCAATGGAAATGCATGTAAATAAACCACGTTGAATGACACCATGGTCTTGCCCTCTTCACTGGTCTGTGTGCTTATAAGCCATACAAAGTCTTCACTATCTTTGATAGTAAAACTTGAACTTCCTATGATAGGGGAAATTTACCAGGCTGTGTAGGGTTGCCCACAAATGACACAATTGGCGTAAGTGGAATCCCTGCCTTATGAATCTTTGCTAGGCCGTAAAACCTAGGCAGCTTGCAACTCGTGGCATGCAATGTCCAATATGTATATTTAGAAATCTTCTTGGCATTCACTGAATCCTGGAGGATTTTGTTCACCTGCCATTCCAAACCTACCAAAGGATTCCTACGAGTAGCCTTATATGTCGCCTTATCGTTTAAAAGTTCCAAGGCTTTGTTGCAGTAATTCACTTTGTTAAGGATTACCATTAACCATTTATCTGTGGATAAAACCACGATGCTGTTGTCCTGTCTCAGTTACCTGAGCACCTTCTTCTGGATAATGGTAAGTTTAATTTTAATCCAGTTTTCACTGTACCATTTTTATTTTAATAAAGTATCAGTTTTACGGTTGGTGTAGTATTATTACAGTTATTATGAATTTGAAGATGAGATTCATGACAAATTGAACAGGTACTTTGCATTGATTTTTACCGATGAGGAACCATTTTTAGTGAGGAGAAGCTGCATGAGTGAAATCTCAGTAGTGTGAAATTAGCAGTATTATTTCAAAAATATTTGATTGTAAAAGTAAGTAAGGCTACTGAAGTTGATCCGTTCCAGATCCTTGGACTTATACCAAACAGGACGTATACCAAACAAATTTTTCCCATAAGAAATAAAGGGAAAACGATTAATCATGAAAAAAAAATCCTATTGTTATTGGCATATTATACATTGATGGGGTTGTATAAAATAATTTAAACACTGCTTAATACTAAAATACATAAATACAAAAGCAATTAGATGAAATAAATGAAAATTTAACAAACTTTAATTTTCTCTTTTCCCTACTTGGACCTGGTTGAGGATCACCAGTTTGACGTTTACTAAAAATCTGTCCAAAGAACTTTGCTTCTGCCTTCTCCTCAGGATGTTTCGGAAATGTGACATTGTCTGGTCATTCCAGACAATGCTATTACAGCTTGTTTGGGCTTTCTTGGGGTGTTACTTCTCTGCAAAGTTTTTGACATCCATCCATTTGGCAAAGATTTCCTTGATTAATGAAGTAGAGGCTTCCTCTTTCTCCTCCGAGCCTGAAGAGAGTGTATCCATCTTAGTCTTGTGCTCCTTCTCAATTCCTGCAGCTCCTCAGTGGTCAGCTCTTCCCTGTGCCCCTCCACTAACTCCTCCATATCACCATCACTCACATCCAGACCCATGGACCTGCCCAGATAGACAATATCCTTCACTATAGGCACGGCCTCAAAGTCCCTTTCAGTTACTGCTTCTGACCACAAATTCCTCCAAGCAGAGTTTATTGTTCTGTAGGAAACTTCCTGACCTTTCTGCATCCTCCGTATTTAGTGGTCACAGGCTCGAATCCCGCTCTAATCAAGAAGCGTGTGCTATGCACTACTGCTCCTGCCTACCTGGCTACGGAGTGTAATGTGACGATAATTGGATGGAAGGGATTTGTCACCCTTTTTAGGAACTGGCTGGATATGAGAAAATATCAGTGGAATAAGAAAGTTTAAAAAGGTGACACAGAACAGGAGTAAGCCTAGGAGCACAGGTTGTGAGAACAAGTGGAGAAATACCATGAGGACCTGGTGCTTTCTTAGCATCGACTCCTCTAAATTCTTGTATCCTTTTATCAATACAAGAATAGGATGCTAGCAGGTCAGCTTTATCTTTAGCTGAGGTGGCAATGGAATTATCTAATTTTAACAGAGGTGGAAGTAGATGGGCAAAAGTTTCAGCCATTAGCTTTTGCAAGAGTCCAGAATGTTTGACTACCATTTGAACAAGAAGCAAGTTTTCTGCTCTTAGCCTGTTTGAAACGTAGTTTGGACTGAATAATAACTGCTTTACAATTGTAGGCAGAAAATGAACCTGGAGATTTGGAAACAAGCCAATTACGATATGCAACAGTCTTCTCTTGAACAGCCTTAGCATATTTATTGGAAAACCAATTGTTTAGATCAGTGGTTCCGAAAATACTGAGATCTATGGACCCTTTCAAAAATCAAAAAAAGTCTACGGATCCCTTCAAAAATCAAAAAATGTTTGCGGACCCCTACATATATTTGTAGGTAGAGAATATAAAGGTATGTAGAAAATGGCAAAGGGCTAATGGAACCGAAATTGCAATTTCTGAGAACAAAGAAGGGACAGAAAATAATAAGTAATTAGAAGTACTTAGTGCTGTTTATCCTGTGATTTCAGCACCTTCTTCTGGGGCCAGCCGCCAAAATCAAAGGAAAAAATGCCAATAAGACCTCTGTTTCTGACATGAAATATATGCAGCACGTGGTGCATATGAAACGTCAGTATAGAAGATAAGGGTTAAATATATAAATTTCAATCATATGGCTTACATATATTTTATGGCTTGGTTTTGTTTGGTTTGGGTTTTATTGGCGCATTAGCAACTAAGGCTATAATGCTCCAAGACCAGGTAATATATAAAAATACAGTAAACCCCCACTATTTGTGGTATCTGTATTCGCGGTTTCGCGTATTCGCGATCGCCGATTTAATATAAAATGAAACCTAAAAAAATGTGAATTTTAAAGTGCCGTGAATATTTTCCGCCATAAAAAAACATGGGCGTGGCTAAAATTATCTTTCCTGGTCGAAACAGCGCTCAGTTAGAGGGGTGACAAAATCGCATGCGTGGATGTTTCTCACTAATCCTTGTTCAGTATGTGTTATGCGCTGGTCATGGAAGGTTTCATCGTTTGCGTTTAATTTCTTTGCTTATAAATTGAATAAATTTTTCAATTTATAAATTGATATGCTTACAAAAGTGATAAATCTACTGTTTTGCAGTGTAAATAGACTTTTTCGAGTGTGTTAACGGAAGAAAGTGACTTTATTGTGGACAAGTTCTTTCTAATCACTACAAAAATATGGCTACAAATAACAAGAGAAATGTGAAAATATCAAAGAAGGTGATGACATTAGCGAATAAAATTGAGTTATTAGATAAAATTTTTAATAGTGAAAGTGTCTCTTCAGTGGCAAAATATTATAAAATCAATGAGTCGAAGGTACGATCAATCAAAAAATCGGAAGAAAAAATCCGCCGTAGGGTCCGTGAAAACGTGCTAATTGCTTCAAAAATTTGCTCTGTAACTCGTGATGTTAAATTAGAAAAAATGGAAAAGGTTTAAATCTGTGGATAGAAGACCGAACTCAAAATAAAATTCCGTTAAGTTCACTCATCATTCGTGTAAAGGCAAAACTCCTTTATCAACACTTTAGCGAAACTGGTGATAGCACTGGCGGGATAAGTTTTTTAGCTAGCAAAGGCTCTGGTTTGAAAGATTTGTTCGAAATTTCTAATAAATATTACACTTAATATTAAATTGTTTCTTATTTTCATTTCGATGCCATATGCTTGCATTTCACTATGTACTGTCTATGTACATAGTCATATTATGAAGGTACATAATACATACATAGACAAAATTTTAGATTAGTTTTTCTTATATATTTCATACTTTGGAACGGAACCCCTTTATTTCTCTCGGAGCCATAACTCAGTATTCGCGTTTTCGGTATTCGCGACATTTCTCAGGAACGTAACCCTCGCGAATAGCGGGGGTTTTCTGTATATTTTATGGCTGACTCAACAGAGGCAGAATGTAAATATTAAAATGAAGTAGGATAACTTACCGAGGTTGAGTAGGTATATTACCATAGAGAAGGTCTGTACTGCAGTGGAGAGTAATAAAAAGTTTCAAATAATTCTGATCTAAAGTATTTATGGTCTATGTATAAGAAACCGGAAAAGGTTAAGGAAATAATAAAAGGAAATAATAAAAATTTAATTACACTCGCTACCTCATATTACATAGAATGGATATATATATATATATATATATATATATATATATATACAGTCCACTCTGGTTATTTGGGTCACATCGGCACTAGTGCATTTTGGCCCGATTAAGTGGCTGCCCCAATTATCCGAAGTTTCACATAAATAGTTAAAAATACAATGTACCTCCCCCTTTACAATTGGTTCACTGTACAATCAAATCACGAACTCACCATAGTAAAGTACCGTTCACTATACGATGTGCAGTAAGCACCGATCGTTGTGATCACATTTGTGAATTGAATTTTAATTCTATTAAACAGCGATTCTAATTAGCAAAAATAGGAGGAATATTATCCACAGGCTATAAAAGCATATTAAGCACAATTTTACATTTATTACCTTACCAATTAAAAAAATTAAATGATACGTGAAAATCGGAAGAATATACGTGATAATCGGAATAATTAATACGTACTGTAATATGTACATACGAACCAGTTGACATTTCTGTTCACTGACATTTGTGGGTGGGGGTTAAAATTTAAAACAGTAAAAAGATAAGCAATCAATAACAAAGAACACGGCACACACAAATTGCAAGTAACACAATATGCGCACGTGAGAATGGAGTAACAAGTTACAAAGCTTTAAAAATAGGAATGAAGAGAAGATCTGAAAATTAATTTTTTTTATGTGATTGAAGATTTCATGGAAGTGTAAACACATTTCATCATAATAACCCACAGAATTCAAGTTGTCGGTATTATCGCAATTCAGTAAAATCGAGTTTATTATGATAGATTTCACTAACAGAAAAGCCCAATAAACAGGAGACTGCTAATTGTTTTTATTGTATTATGTTTGTGACCTCCAGAATTTGAACCGAACCACGTGGTACTGTCGGAGACAATCGTAGGGTAATCTCCAGTGCTGCGGTCTCCTGCCCCAATTAAACGGCATGCTGTCCCAATTAAGCGAAGTAAACCCTGCCTATTTTCTCAATTGGTTTCTGTTTTTTAAGATTTGCCCCAAATAAACGGCTGCCCTGATTAACCAGTGGCCCAAATCCACTGTATATGATAATGTGTATAAAACTGTATATAATCTTGTTTATAAATTAATGTATATATATATCGTGAGAATGTACATCAAATTGTGTGTATAAATAAATGGAATGAACAGCTGGGTCTTTGTGACTATAAAACAGAAGCCTGGTGGGGTTGTAAACATAAAAATCACCAAGGAAAATTTCCTCACTGTTAAGAATGTTGGACTGGAGAAAGTCAGAGTTTCAAGTGACTAGTGGAGTTGGGATAACAATAGAGGCAACAAATGAATTTGACAGAATGTGGTAGAGAATTTTAACCCAGAGGAGATTCCAAATTACTAAATCTCTGACGGAATATCAGAATGGACATATGCACAAGTACAGCCAGGCCTCGCATAATGTGAGATCAACTAACGTGTTTTTCGGTTACTGCTATTTGAAAAAATTATACCACTTTTCACTTTAAACGATGGAAATTTCCAGTTAACACGTTTTTTTTTTTATGTAATAGTTGAAAAAGATTTGAATCACACATTAAGCTTCCCGCACGTCGGACAGGCAATAAACAAACGTTTGCCTGCTCTCTGCCTCAGTGTGTTCCATCAGCCATCGGACGTGTTACTTGTTTGTCTCCTGCTAATAAAGTCAAGGCAGACTTTCATTTAAAAATTTAATTTTTAAATGAGCCAGATGAAAATGTTACCGTGAAGGAGATTATTATTAACCATTGGTGCAAGGAAGCCTGAGACTTATGCTGCACCAGCCAAAAAAAAAAAAAAAAATTTCTGAGTTACCCAGAAATAGAAAGAGAGAGAAGTAGAAAGGAATCACCAAGAAAGAGAAGAATGATGATATCCAGCTCAGGACCCTGGGTGTGCCAAGCCCATACTCACCAGATGTGAGTGCCCGGGTGGAATTAACGGTAAAAGAACTTGATGAAATATTTCGTATCGCAGAGAACCTCAAACAAAAGATTCGAGGTTCTCTGTGATATTTATTTCACCAGGGCTCAGAGAAGATTGTTGTCGGCTATTGGAAATTGATTGATGAAAAGAGAAAGTCAACACTGTTCAAATATTTCTGTAACAAATTGTTTCTTCATTGTGTATTTTATGTCAGAGGTTCCCAAACTTTCTCGGTTTATGGCACCCTTAGTGTCTCAGTAATTTTTTCACGGCGCACACAGACCAAAAGAAATACCTAACAGTTCTGTTTATTAAGTAGTTAGGACCAAACAACTTAATAAGAAATGTTGGAACTGTGAACTACTTCGAGCTAGTAGTTTGCATGGCGTCTGACATATTAAAATTAAATTAAATTTTCTGTTTATACTCCGGGACGACCAAACGGTCAGAGGAGTTCACAAGATAGACAATACAAGAAACAGCACCGTATTCAGCAGTCACGGGCTTGAGGATGTCGAGAATCGCTGTGTTTCCGTCAACAATTTAAAATATTCTGCGGAACCACTGTTTTATGCAATAAACATTTAATTTCATAATTATTTTCATTATCTTTTACATGGTATACAGTTAAAAAGATAATTAAAAGGTATTTTTAAAATTTTTTTCTGAACATTCCTGAAGGTCAAGGACTAATTAGAATTTATCCTATTGATTATTATATTTGATTAACATGTTTCCGTTTTGCACAGTGCACTCACGGGATGAATTAATCATGTTAATTGAGGTCGACCTGTACTACATTTCATGTACAGCGAATAATTAGGACAGCTGAGATGAGCTGCGGTTGAATCAACAACAATTGGGATTCTGTCATAAAATGTAAATGTAGAAGTACATGAGCTTACCAGACTAAGTGGAAATGTACAGTGTCAAGGTTGGATCTGAGATGTGTGTGTGAAATGAATGAGGAAATAATTGAATGTCACTAATAACTTTATTAGAACACAGAGATAACAAACTAGTCTTAAGAACATTTACCAATTAAAAAAGGAATTCATTTGTAGGAAACGCAGCTTCAGTTCAAATCAGTGTATTTGACACTTAGCATGAGGTGACAGAAATTCCAAAGCAAGAATTAAGACCACTGATTAAGCTATCAACAAAGTAAATATATTTCAGCTCCAAGATATGTTCATGCATGCATGTGGATTAGCAGAAGGAAATCCATAACCTATTCTACTTCATGTTCTTACAGAATCTTAAAATGAATCCAATAAGAGTATCTATTATTACCAAAGTTTTTGCTGAGATTTATAAAATAGATATAGGTGATATCCATTTTATTGTACACTTTGGTGGTGTTCATAATGGCTTTAGATATGAGCCCAGAAATTTCAGATCTAGCAATTAAAATTCTTTACCATCTAGTTGAGCTGTGTCCACATCTGCTCACTGAAATGCTGCATCATGCTTAAAATTTATCAAAGGTTATTTGATACATTTCTAATAAATAAGATCTTTATTGTACAGTTCACCGGTACATGCAGGTACCACGACCATACAATACCCTTCACGGCACCATGCCAGGGGTTAATAAACGGCAGAGATAATAAAGGAATTGTAAAGATTAATTATAAGCAAATTATATAATAAAAAAAAAAAAAAAAAAGTACTCATAGCAGATAACATTGACTTGAAAGGAAAACTAAAACAAAATAACAAAAATAACAAATTGTGATAACAAAAGCTTTTCCTCAAGTCCAGTTTTCTGAGAGTCTCTTGCCCCACCATAACGATCTGAGATCAGTTGGTAGTTCTGGAGACCACGTGCAGATCTAGGATGATCCGTCTATACTTTTTATCATCTATGATTTTAAATAAGTCAGCATCCAGGGATTGAACCAGATGGAGCTTCTGATAAGGGAGGAACCGATCTTTCAAATGTAGTCTCGAAGGAAAAGCAAGGAGCTTGGGAGTGGAGCGGAGACCTGGTTGGGGAATCCGCCAGCACACGGTGTCCCAAACGTTGGGTGCTGAGACTCTCCCGGCAATCATTTTTACGGTGAAGATGAGTCTTCTCTCGTGCATTAATGCTGAAAACCTGGTTAAATTCAGCGCGTTGGCCATCGGTGTTGTGTGCTGCTGTGGTGGGAGATGACACTTCCAGGTTGCCCACTTCAGGAGCCAGTATTCAGCGGCTTTTAATGGTTTAATTGTGGTGTCTGCAGCTGAGCCCCACAACTCTACTCCATACAGTACACTTCCAAAAATCATCATCCTGATATACATTTTTATCAGGTTTCTGTTGTGAATGTGTAGCAAGTGCTGCTTGGCAACCCACCGTTTCTTGTTGAATTTAGCACAGAGTTCTTCTATATGGTGATGGAATCGTAATTTTCTGTCGAAGATTACACCCAGATCTCTTTGCTTTTCAACGCAGGGGATCGGGACTCCGTCAATCGCAGGCTGAATTATGGTTGGTATGGATTTAAGAGAGAATACCATGATGGCAAATTTCTCAGGGTTCACTTGCAGGTCAAAATTCTTGAGGTACTGCTGTACTTCTGATAAGGTCTTGTTGATGGTTACTGTGGCGTTTTTGGCTTCATGTCAAATTTATTTTTGTGAAGATCTTTAAATCATCTGCATATGATATCATATCTTTTCTATTGTGTATTAGTGGGTAGATGATAGCAGTGAAAATAATTCCGGACAGGACTCCTTGTGGAACGCCTGCTTGTATTTGTCTAGTATACCTTTGCTTTCCTATGTACATTTGGATGATTCTATTCTGAAGAAGGGATGTCAGACACTTCAATACTGGACCTGTGATGTGATAGTAATTTCGAAGGAGTTTGAGCAAGGCTGGGATGTGAACACTATCGAACGCAGCTTGTAAATCAAGATATGTGATTGCCATTTCTTCTTTCTCCTCAGATGATCCAAGGATTGCATTAGTAGTCATAATCAGGTTACTAACTGTTGATCTGTTTTGCAACGAATAATGAATTTGCTGGGGCCTGTGCAGGAGAATGTGCGTGGTAAGTGTTTTCAGTACTGTTTTTTCAAGTAATTTCAATAGAGTAACGAGAGATGGGTCTAAAGTGCCTGGCTTCAGTTGGCTGGGAAACTTTTGGGAGTGGCCTAACAGAATATAAATTCCATATTGGAGGGAAAAATTCTCCTTTTAATATGCTATTGAAATTTATTAGGAGGGGATCACTTAGAAATGGGCTCAAACATTTAATGATAAATTGTGGTACTTTGTCGATTCCCGCTGTACCAGTTGCAGGCAACTTATTAATCGCAGATAAAAGGTCTTGTCTTGTAAATTGAATGGTTTAAAGTGCATCTCTGGGCACATCATCATCAGACATGGGAATATCACTGGGCCTATGTTGGTTTTGCTGAACTCGTGCAATAAAGTCCATCCACCTTTCAGGATCAAACTGTGGAGGGAGTTCACAGTATTTCTGTCTGTATGATGGACAGCCCTTATGAAGTGTGGTTTCAATGTGATGTTTTATGGCTTGAGACTTGAGGCGGTTGAAGCTTGCTCGTCCTTTGGAGTACGCAATTCGGTCCGGAGCTAGTCCTGTCATTTTCCACTGTTTGTACAGTTCCTGTTTAAGCTTAAGACTGTTGCTCAGCTCAGGAGTCCACCATCCTCTCGTACGTTCAGAGATCCTTATTTTCTTTGAGGCTGCATAATTAGAAATTGTGATGAGCCAGCGAGTTAAAAGGTCTAAGGCAAGTTGATTATCACATTGCTCAAGTGCATTCCAAGGAATTGCAGTGGCTGCTTCTAGACATTTAGTAATGTTGAGTAATTTTGGGCTCGTTATTATCTTGGTGTGGACCTGAGTCGAGACGTAATTTGGAGTCGGAAAATATAAGTTAATTAAAATTGGCAAGCAATTGTGAACTTTATTCTACAACAGAAATAGCTTTTCAATCTGTAGAATCAAGTTCACAATTGCTTGATGATAGCACAAGATCAAGATGGTGATCACCTCTGGTCGGGAGATTATTAATCAGATGGATTCTTAATGGGTGAAGGTTATTTAGCAATCTGGACTGAAGATGAACAATTTGAGGGGAGAAGTTAAAGTCTCCACAGATAACATGCCTTGCTGAGTGATGAAGCCCATGAATGAGCCAATTAGTTATCTCGTCGACGGTTTCAGCATCGGGTCCTGGAGGGGTGTATATAACTTCAAAATCAATGCGAGCAGATTTAAATTCGCATGACACAATTAGCCCTTCGAACTTAGTGGACTGACTTTTATAATTCTTAGTAACAAGTATGTGCGGTGTTTTGTAGAAGAGTCCTCTCGGGAGCAGAGAATCACATTATATCCAGCCGACACTGCATATGGAAAATGCTCCTCATTTCGGCCAAGCCAGGTTTCTGTTATGCAGAGCACATCAAACTTGTGCGAAAGTAGAAGTTCTTCTACAGTTTCAAGCTTGTTACGGATGCTACGGGCATAATCTAGCATAAAGGAGTTACCTGCGTTTCGCTATGTTTTATGCTCACTATTGTATGACGTTACTGTGTTCTTCTATTTATTAGTTATTGTTTACTATTTTATGTGTAATCCACTTGTAACTCAATGCACTTTTTCCAGTGATGCTCCATATTCATGATTTCTTGATGATCCTGAAAAGAGAATTGGGCAGCTCCTCTCTCACCACATGACATGACATGACCCAAATTTCCTTTAGACAAGTTGATTTTTAGTTTTAAGAATAGGTGGAAGTTGGGTAGGACCAGATCTAGCAAGTATGGTGAATGGGGCAACAATTCATAGCCAGCCTGATGCAGCCATGGCAACAGCTGATGTGTGAACACATCACACATCAGCTGTTGCATTGTCCTGGCCCCTCTGACTTGATTGTATCTCATAATATAGTTAATAAGTTAGCATAGTACTGTCAATTTATTGTTTATCCTTTTGAAAGATAATATACCATTATTTATTATCCCTTTTGAATATCAGGCAGTAGATGCCATGACTTTTCCTTGGACTTTGCTTTGGAGGTTGTGAATCAACATGCTGCCATTGTTTTGATTGCAGTTTTTGGTTGGGGTTGGTAGTGTTGAAGTCATATTTCAACACTACTGCAAGCAGAAAGTTGTTTTGAAATTTTGAATTGAAGACTTTCTGCCCAGGTGTCAAAAGGTGAGGATCAATTTTACCTAAATCATTGTTATACCTAATTCATTTCACAGAATGTGTGAAATGAATTAGGTATAACAAAAAGGTTTAGTTGAGATGCCTGTAGCCTCCATTGTTCTAACAGTTACCCACCAACTATCTATCACCATATCACAAACTTCATTGATGTTTTCTGGAGTGGTTGCTGTTGAATCAGGATATCTCCACTGTTGCTGTTCACCTTCAGTGCTGATTATTCTAATTCAAATTCAGCCATTCAATTTTTTGACAGTTGGATACGATGATAAATACATTCTCCTTATGTATTTACCCTGTCTTCATGAATATCCTTGCTTGATAACCCCTTTTTGTAAAGGTTTTATTATGGCTCATAGTTCAATTTTTTAATTTATTCAGGTTCAATGATCAAAAAAATGTAACTTATGAACCATAACTTTGCATGCTTTCGTTATTATCCTCCTCCTCATCATCATCATTGGTGTTCTGCCAAGCGACGGGCTCACGCATACACTCAACTATTCCATTTTCCCATCCTTTTCATGCTCCTATATTACCATTCCCCTCTCAATTCATCATTGTTTCTTCATATTTTTCCTTTATCAAATGCCTCTTTAACCAATATTCTTTTGTTTAAAGATTCAGATTATTGAAAAATAAGTATGTGCACCAAAAATGCATCACACTTTTACGAGCAGCTAGAAACTTATCAAGAGAACTCTTCTATATGGGTGTAAATATATATGGTGGTCAGAACAGACTTTGCAGACCAATATAACTAGGAGAAAACACATAGCATTACATTAAGAAAGGTGCAGGTTGCCCTTTTTCAGTAACATCATCACACTTGGAGGAAGAATGCAGTAATGGCTTGTCTTGCAGTATTTGTGTTCATGCCTTACATGTGTGAAGATTGCCAGTATTCCTATTGATGGTTTCACTGTAATCTTTTTATGTATGAAAGGTTTCCATAAAGTAATTCCATTTCTGTTAAGTTGTATTTTAATATTTGGGATTGTTTTTTTTTTTTTTTTTTCTGTTGTGAATTTATGATTCTCTTTGAGTGGTGAGCAGTTTCATATCAAATCATTCTCTATCGGTGTGGTGCATGTATTCATCTGCCATTTTTTGTAGCTTCTGGAGAGCCAGTCCAACATAACTTCCTGCACATGCAATAGTTACATCTATTGCTTGGGGGAGAGGGCGGTTGGAAAAGTGAAGCAGTGTTTTCAGGTTTTTATAGCTGGTGAACCTCTCTTCAATATTGTATGTTTGGCACTCTTGTTAATTGTCTCTTCCCATTTGTAATTTATATTCCATTGTATGGAAGGGGTAAAAGGTTCCTGACTGTTGTTAATAATCCTGTTTGATTTTTCTCAGGGTGTTTTTGTTGTATATTCAAATTAGTGTAATATCATAAATTTTGGCTCTGGTTTTTGGATGATATTTTTGTGGTGTGGAGTTGGAGCAAAGGGGCACTTCAGCTCTCCTCCTTCCATGGCCACTTAACTAACATACAAGAGACTATGAAATTTTCCATTGAAATGAATAAAACTGTACACTTCCCAGATGTCAGTGTTTATCTTTAGCAACAGACTAAGTAAACCAGGGAACTGAAAACTTATGAGCACTGTGTCCATATACTAAATTATAACTCTAATCTGCCCTCTCCCATATATTAAAAAAAAAAAAAGTGATTATTAGGGACATGACTTACTCAGACCCTGAGAATGTAACACATAAACCAGTCTAGAAACCATCAAAAAAAAATCTTGATTTATAGCAAATACCCCAACAAAATAGTTGGCATTATTATTAACAGTTAGTGAATTTTAACCCCCCTCTTCCCCCACAATAACCCTAACCATATCCAATTTATATTCCATTTCCATCCAGAGATAGAACAGACAGTTATCAAGATAACCAAGAGGCCTGATATTGAAGTAAGGATAACTGGCAACATGAATGTGAAACAAGTTTCTTAAAGTATGCAGCACCATTTGTTTTAAGCATGTTAATTTTTATTTCTTAAACTGAATTTTTTTTCTTTTTTTTTTTGTGATTTATAAAAGTGAAAAATATTTACCTTATTAGCAATTAATTACTAATAACATGTGAAAGTAATTATGTTTCTCTTCACTGCACATACCTCAATATAATATTTACCCTCCATTTTGTAATAATTTATAATCAACAGCATGTCCTTGAGGCTGTTGCAGACATTCTCTCAGATATGCCAGACAAGCTGTGCTTGTTACGTGGGAGTCTAAAATTCTGATGGAACTGATATTCGGGTGACAGTGAAGTCAAGTTATCCAATTTCGGCGAAGTCCGGACAGTCTGTGACAGCCAGATCCTCTGCTTGCATCTTCATGATGGTGGGACTGTTAGTAATCTTGGGTATAAACGCCATGCACAAGCACACTGTGGGCGACCACCCAGGTGTGAACCAACGTAAGCAGGGGTCGAGGTGTGGCGCCCAGACCACACTGAGGAATGCCGCCCCTCTGTGTTACCAAGCAATACTAGGTGGTAGATGATCCTCATCAACCAGTGCAATACCACCACTTTGCTTATTGGAGGCTTGAAGTGGTGAAACCCATGTTTAGTCTCCAGAGCTCAGTTCCAGTCAATCCTCCCCTATCTCTTTCACCATCCAGTACGATTGATGTCTTTTGAGGTTATGATGAACACCACGGTGAGATCCAAACTTCCTTTCATTTCAAGATTACAGCTCTAAAATGATGTTTGCAGGCTGGCAGCTAGTTAGTACACCGGACCAAACCTATTGGTACCTCTCTAGGATGCTTCCGGATCAGCTAGTGTATAATCTTGCTACCTCTACTCTGCCAGATAGTGACTGGAGGGAGTCGGAGCAGTGTGTATGTGGGGGGGGGGGCATTGTCGAGGCCACGTTATGTCAAGGATCTGAGTATGCTTTTGACAATGAATTGTCAAACTAATAGAGCAAACTTATCTGCGAAAAGATCTAAACCTTCCTAGTTCATTTCACAAATATATGTGGTCTCAGTTCTAATCTCAGTGATGTCCATTTCCACTTACAGTCTGCCAAACCCCATGTACTTTTTCCGGTAGAATCTCAGTTATCGGTTGATTAAACCACTGTTCATCTCATTTATTCGCTGTATGATTCCTTTTGCCTCAAATGTGGTACTTGTGCATATGTCCGTTCCAGTAATCCCTGTCAGAGACTTTGTTATTTGGAATCTCCTTTTTCGATGTCTCTACCTCATTCTGTCAAATTCGTCTTTTGTCTCTCCGTTCTCCCAACTCCACTAGTCACTTGGAACTCTTTGACTTCCTCTCTTTGCAACTTGACTTTCTCCAGTCCAACTTTCCTAACAATGAGATAATTTTCCTTGGTGATTTTAATGTTCACAACTCTAGCTGGTTTCTGTTTTCTAGTCACATAGAACCAGCTGGTGAAGATGCTGAGGCATTGCAATTACTAATGACCTCGCACAGATTGTTTATTTAATTACCAGACTTCTGGGCAATTCTAATCATACAGCCAACATGCTTGATTTTTCCTCACAAACAACCCTTCTAAGTACACGGTCGAAGTGGGTGGTCCTTTATGCACCTCAGATCACAACTTGGTGATTGTCTCTTCTCCAATGGAACCTTTATCTCACGACTTTTCCCAACCTTGTGTTGTTTGGCAAAAAAAAAGAATGCAAAATGTGATGACCTGCAAGATTTCTTTTCCTTGATCAAATTACTGTTTCAAAACGTCTAATGTCAACATTTGCTCAGATCGTGTCAATGAAATTTTCCTTGCAGGAATGAATCCTTTATCCCACACTTCACTTTAAAATCTCGTTCTTTATCTAAACCTTTGTTTTCCAATAAATGTACTAAGGCTGTTCAAGAGAAGAATGTTTCATATAGTAATTTTCTTTTTTCTAATTCTTCAGTTTCATTTTCTGCCTATACCAAAGCTCGCAACAATTGTAAAGCAGTTATTAATGAGTCCAAACTAGATTTTGAACAGGCTAAGCGTAGAAAACTTGCTTCTTGAACTAATGGTACCTGAGCAGTCTGGTCTCTTGCCAAAACTATTGGCTGCAAATTTTGCCCATCTCTGCTCCCACCTCTGTCAAAACCAGATGGTTCTATTGTCACTTCAGCGAAGGATACAGTTGACCTGCTACCATCCCATTTTTTTTCCAACTTACGTATTAATGATCTTGGTAAAACACCTCCCACCATTCCCAGCACACCCCATTCAATGCCTCCTGCAGTGTTCTGTCAAAAGGATGTCAGAAGGATTTTAATGAATCTTGATGCTAAGAAAGATCCAGGTCTTGATGTTATTTCTCCACTTTTTCTCAAAACCTGCACTCCTGAACTTACTTCTGTTCTTTGCCACCTTTTTTAACTTTCAGTAATGTCTCGAATCGATAATGGAGAAATCAATTAACCGCCAACTCTTAAAATATCTAGAAACTTTCGACGGAAAGTTTCTAAATATTTTAAGCTATTTTCTAGATATTTCTCTGTTCCAGTGGGGCAAAGACAACAAAATTACTTAACATATACAGAGGTCACTGTTGAAAAAAGCCGTGAATTAGGGTTGAATTCGAAAGTGTCTGCAATTCTGCCCAGACACGATAGGAGGGAGTATATATTATGAGAGCCTTGTCGATCAATTTGGCCCTGGAAAGATTGTGCAAGGCTCAAGGGGTAGAATTTTTTTCAGCCTGGTCTGTACTTCTTAACAGGAGAGACAGCTTCTACAGGGATGGGATACACTTAAATAGAAAGTGTGCAAGAATAGTTGCAGATGCTATCAAGTTAGGTGGGTCGGAAAACTGCTAGCTTGGGGGGATACAAGGACTAATAGATTAACAGAAGCCACTGGCAGAAGTGAAAGTGATTCTTGCACTGCTTCTACTGGAATGAGCAGCAGCCTGGAAAACAAGATTCAGGATATTTCAGAGACTGCTGGGAGTCATTGCGGTACAAGTAAACACATAGGTTATGTTAGGGTAGCTAAGAATAGGAACAGGTGCATGTATACTTGCGTGCATAAGAATGCTAGGAGGTTGGTAAATAATTTTGAATTTCAGGTATTGCTCAAAACATTAAAGGCAGATATTGTTGGGATATCAGAGACGTGGTGTCACACAGATATAAGGAATGCAGAACTGGAATTTGGGGAGTACAACGTCTACAGAAAGGATAGACTGGATAGGAAGGGAGGAGAGGTTATGCTATTAGGTAAGAAACACATAAAATCCAAGGAAGTGAAGCCAGTCGACATTGCTGAACAGTGCAGTGTCGAGTCAGTTTGGTGTGACATAAGCATTGGGAGATCAAAATTGAGAGTAAGGAGAGTGTTATAGGCCTAATGACTCTGATGACTAAAATAAGAAACTGTACAGGGAAATAGACTGGGCCAGTAAATCAAGAGTGTTTTATAATGAGGGACTTTAATTTCCCAGATATTGACTGGAATTTGTGGGTTGGTCACCTACGCATTGACAAGGCTTTTGTGGATTTACTGTATGATCAGCACGTTTGGAAGGCAATTAGAGGGAGTAATACTCTTGATCTATTTGTCAGTAGTGATTCTTCATGCATTTAGAATTTGGAGATAAAGGAACCACTAAGTGGCAGTAATCACAGTGTGCTGAAGTGGAATTTACTCAAAGAAGTAGCTACCATCAGGGGTAAAGGGAAGGGTTTTTGCTTTCGTAAAGACAACTATGGTGGTCTTAGACAGTATGTAAATTCTATACGGTGGGGTAAAACTGATGATGTTACCAACAGCAAATTCAAAATGGGAAGCATTGAAAGAATTAATCGTGGAAGCTACTGGGCTTTACATACCAACTAAGAAATATTGTTCAAGGTTTAGGCCAAAATGGATGTCAGATGAACTAATGAGACATGTGGCAGAGAAGAAAAATGCACGGGATACATATAAATTAATGGGTGACATGGAAGCCTATAATACATATATGCTGGTCTGTAACCAAGTCACAAAGGAGAGTAGGCAGGCAAAGGCAGATTATGAGAAATCCTTGGCAAAAGGATGCAAAGAAAAACAACAAGAGTTCTTTACCTATGTAAACTCTAGAAGGAAAGGGATGAATCAGATTTGTCCACTGGATATTGATGGTTCAACTGTTGATGATCCTGCTCATGTGGCTAACAAACTAAATGAGTATTTTGCATCTACATTCACCCATGAGGAGTTATTCAGGATGGGGAATGCCAGAGGCAAGTTAAACTCTGGCAGTGACCTAGATGATTTTGTAATAACTGAGAGGAAAGTGGAGGAGAAATTGTTGAAGATAAACATAAAAAAGGCACCTGGGGTGGATGGATCTATCTAGTTATATTAAAGGAGGCAGCAGAGGAAGTAAACAAACCCTTTGCCATAATTATGAGAGCTTCCTTGGACTCAGGGGAGGTACCCATAGACTGGAGATGTGCAAATGTGACTCCTATTCACAAAGGAGGATCAAAGGGCGACACAAGTAATTATAGACCTGTTATTTTAACTTCTGTTCCAGGAAAATTAATTGAGGCACTGGTTAAAGAAGCACTGCAAGATCATCTAGTCAAGATTTCAGTTATAGTTTGGACACAGCATGGTTTTGTTAAGGGGGAAAGTCTTGCTTGACCAAATTGATTGGATACTATGATTAGTCACAAACGAACTGGATGCAAAGAATAACTTTATCATATATTTGGATTTTAGAAAGCCTTTGATTCTGTTGCACATGGAAGACTGCTGAACAAATTGGAGCAGTGTGGCATTGCAGGCAAATTGCTGATATGGATAAAGGGATGGTTGAGTGGGAGAAGACAGAGAATGGTAATCAATGGACTTCTCTTTGTGGACTGATGTTATTAGTGGAGTCCCTCAAGGTTCAGCGTTGGGTCCATTTTTGTTTTCTGTATTTATAAATGATATCAGTGATGGTATATCAAGCGTAATGTCCAAGTTTACAGATGATACAGAGGTTGGCAGGGTTGTTGAGGACACTAATGACAGTATGCTGCTGCAACAGGATCTAGAAAAGTTGAGCAGATGTGCTGAGAGGTGGCAAATGAAGTTTAACATTGACAAATGTAAAGTACTATATATGGGAAGCAGTAACCCCAGAGTAATGTATCAACTCTATGGTACTACACTGACAGTGGTAGAGAACGAAAAGGACCTGGTGGTAATCTTCCTCTGCAAGAGTAGCTCATAATGTCTTGTCAATGATATACAGGAATTTTTCTAGCAGGAATAAAGAGGTGATTATCCCCTTGTATAAGGTAATGGTCAGGCCACATATTGAGTACTGTATACAGGTCTAGAGGCTTCATTTTTAAGAAGGATGTAGAGCTGTTGGAACGAGTACAGAGAAGGGCAACAAGATTAGTGAATGGAACAAAGGGTTGCTCTGACGAAGAAAGGCTTAATTTTTGCAAATTACACTGTCTGGAGACAAGGTACTGCGAGGTGATCTGATTGAGGTGTATAAAGCCTTGAATGGTTTGAGTATCCTCAATGCTAATGGGATTCTTCCTCTTGCTCAGAATAATCATCTGAGAGGGCATAAATTCAAATTGAGGAAAGACAGATGTAGTGTAGATGTGCTGAAGTTTGCCTTTAGCCAGCGGGTAGTTGGTTGGTGGAACAGACTTCCATCCTTTGTTGTGGAATTTGATAGCCTAAATAAATTTAGGGCTGAGCTGGACAGGTATTTGGAATGAATGGAGGGGTGAATGGGAGCGGTTTTTTTTTTCTTTGGCTGATGCTGCATAAGCTTGCTTTCTTGCATCATATGCCTCTGCTAATTAATTTTTATCCTTCTAAAACTCAGTTGTGTGTTATATCTTGCAAAAAGGATTCTTCTGCTGCTGTGCTTATCTTTGCTGTCATTCTGATTTCCAGGCAAGATGATATATCTCATTTGGGGATTACTGACTTCTAATCTCTCTTTGCACAAGCACATTATAAATATTGCTTCCTCTGCATCGATAAAAACTTGGTATTCTCTTTCGCTCTCGCCATTACTTTTCTTCCAAACAGCTGTTCACGTTGTACAAATTGTAATTCTACCTTACCATGGAATATTATTCTCACATCTGTGTCAGTGCTCCCAAAACTTCTCTCAGGCTTCTAGATTTCATTCAGAAGAGAGCAGTTAGGGTAATTAATGACTTAATGCTGACAGTCTTTCTGCACACTCTTTCTCATAGGCGTACTGCTTCTGCTGCATGCCTTTTCTACAGATACTTCCATGTGCACTGTTCTTCTGATTTGGCTTCTATAATTCCTGCTCTCTCTTTCAAAACAGTCTGAACACGTGCCGACACCAGCCAACATCCATTTACTGTCCATCTTCAAACTCACAGAACCAACTTGTCATCTTTCTTGTTTATTCATTCAACTGCCATTTTTGGAATAACTTTCCTTCAAGCGTATTTTTTGAAAATTACAGTCTACAGAGTTTCAAGTCTAATGTCAACTAATATCTTCTTTCGTCTTCCCGACCCATGCACAGTACTAAGTACTATAGGTTCTAATCATTCTCGTGTTTGGGGTTTTCTTAAAAAAAAAAAAAAAAAAAGTGAAACGCAACACATTTCTGCTTCTTGGTTAATAAATTAAACATTTGCACTATGCTGTCAATGCCTTTGCAATTTTACTTATTTCTTCCTGGTATGATTAATATAATAAGCAAATGGTAATAACTGATGATTTATGTATTTAATTAACTGATAAAAACAATGACGTGTGAACTGAGAACATTTTGTTTCTCAGCATCTACAATATTGCCCATTCATTCCTGTTTATTGCTGTATCTCTCTTGGTCCAGTTCTTAATGAAATTTGGCTTGTGAAATCTTTGATAGAGACAAATGTAAAATTTAATGGAAATCGATCTACTTGTAGTTGAATTATGTATGAATGGAAGGACAGATATGATGAAGGCAGATAGGTGCTTTATGCATGTATACTCACATGGCCAAAAATTGCTCTGTTATAATGATCTCCCCCCCCACAGGGGTCAGATGTGGCCAGACTCTAATTTAAAAAGCTTAAAAAAAAAAAAAATAGGATAAATGAGCACATAAATTCAAGAAAAAAAAGTGCAGCAGTTGCTCTGTCTCAGGAAGGGCTTTCTACACATGCTATCACTGATAAAATAGGCTGCCACCAATTGAATAGTATCACAGGTGCTGAAATTAAAGCGTGAAACGGTGATATGAAGAGAAGACCTGGATCAGGCCATGAGAGAGAGAGAGAGAGAGAGAGAGAGAGAGAGAGAGAGAGAGAGACTACACCTTCCAGATCAATATTTTAAATGGCTATGCCTTTGTAATCGCCATGCCAGTGTTCCTGACCAAAAACTGTACTTTGAGATGGCATCTGGTGTTGAAACAAGACTAATTTTCAGGAACTATCCAAAGATGGCTTTCGGAATGTGGTCTGCATGCCTGTCGGCCCAAGAAGAAGCCTTTGTTGACCCAACAAATTATTATTATTAGCTATATGGTGCAAGGAAGCCTGAGGCTTATGCTGCACTAGTCAAAAAAAAAATTGAGTACCCTGAGAGAGAGAGAGAGAGAGAGAGAGAGAGAGAGAGAGAGAGAGAGAGAGAGAGAGAATCAACAAAAAAGAAAAGAATGATGATATCCAGCTCAGGACCCTGGGTGTGCCAAGTCCATACTCACCAGATGTGAGCCCCCGGAGTAGAATGAGGAAGAAGTGACTTACTTAGGCTAAAACTCATGTTTCATGGACAAACAAGCAATGGGACACCGTCATCTTTTCTGATGAATCAAAATTCAACCTGCATGGCTCGGATGGGAAGCGATATGTCAGAAGACGAAAATCGGAGGCATACCATCCTGACTGCATAACACCAACTGTAAAGTTCCCTGTCAGTCAGATGGTCTGGGGATTCATAACAAGCAAATGGGTGGGATGAATTAAGTTTATTAATGGAATGGTGAATGCAGACACCTACACTGCTATCTTGGAGGAGTGCCTGAAACCTGTTATTAGCGATCACCACACAGACATCCAAAACTGCATTTTTCAACAGGACTCAGCACCTTGACACAGCAAAATTGCTAAGTTTTATGCTATTTAGATTTAATGATGAGTTTGTCTCCTTGTCTCACAAGGCTTAAATCATACTTACACGAAAGTTTTCCCTCGGTTTTTCTCCCTTAAGGTGCAGTCATACCTCAGAAATGCTGACACTGCAGTATTGGACTGGCCCGGCAACAGTCCAGATTTGAACCCTAATGAAAATTGCTGGTACATATGTTGTCTAAAATTGCTCAGAAGCCGCCAACAAGTAAGATTCAGTTGCAGGAAAGCATTGTAAGGGTGTGGTACCACGAAATTGGGCAACCGTATGTTCAGAAGTTGATTAACTCTATGCCAGATCATAGCAAGGCTGTAATTGCAGCTTGAGGAGGAACAAAATATTGAGAACTTATTTTGCTGATTTACAGTACATAATACTATTACATTAACTTGTCATTTCAGTTTATACATGTAAATGCAGTAACATGTATGTTTGGTTGTCATGATTGCCATTTGCATGATTTCTCATTTTTCCATTAATCACATATTTTAATATTATTATATGTATATATACGTATATATATATATATATATATATATATATATATATATATTAATATACGTATATTATTATATATATATATATATATATATATAATATACGTATATTAATATAATTTAATATTAAATATCTTCCCTTGGGGAAGATATTTATGGCATTTAGGTATATCAGGTGGAGTCTTTTTATTGGATTTCATTCACAGAGATATATATATCCCATCTAACAAATGCATTTCGAACATTTCTGCAACCCACATTATTTGCAAAATTCACAAGTGGTGCAGTTTTTTTGTCAGGCACTGTAGGTACTAAAGTCCTTGTGGCATCAGTAGAGGTACATGATGCAAGAAAGCAAGCTTGTACAGCATCTGGCAAAAAATAAACCTTCCCATTTCACCAATCTATTTATTCCAAATGTTTGTCTAGTTCTGCCTTGCATTTATTTAAGCTATCAACTTCCACAACAACAGATGGAAGTTTGTTCCAGCAATCAACTACCTGCTGGCTCAAGGCAAACTTCCCACATGTATTCTACAACTGTCTTTCCTCAATTTCAATATATGCTCCTCAGGTTTGTCATCTGAGCAAGAGGAAGAATCCCATCAGCATTGAGCCTGCTCAATCCAATCAAGGCCTTATACACCTCAATCAAATTGTCTTGCAGGTGCCTAGTCTCCAGAAGCTGCAATTTGCAGAGTTAAGCCTTTCTTCGTAAGAGTACCTTTGTTCCCTTCACCAGTCTTGTTGCCCTTCTCTACTCGTTCTAGCAACTCTACATCCTTCCTAAAATGAGGCTTCCAGACCTGTATGCAGTACTCAAGGTGTGACCTGACCATTGCCTTATACAAGGTGACAATCACATCCTTATCCCTGCTTGCAAAATTCTTGTATATCATTGACAAGACCCCATCACCTACTCTTTCAACCTGTCCACTCTATTCAGAAAATTTCATATCTGAGTGCACAGTTACCTCCAGGTCTCTTTCATTCTTGACTACTCTAAGTATAACACCACCCAGTTGGTACATTTCTCTGGGGTTACTGCTACCCTTATCCGGTACTTTGCATTTGTCAAAGTACCGGATATGGGTAGCAGTACTTTGCATTTGTCAAAGTACCGGATATGGGTAGCAGTACTTTGCATTTGTCAATGTTAAACTTCAGATGCCCCTTCCCAGCCCATTTACACAATATTTCCAGATCCTGTTGCAGAAGCATGCTGTCATTACTGTTATTAACAACTCTGTCAACCTTTGTATCATCTGCAAACTTGGACATTAAGCCTGATATACTTTCATCAATATCATTGATAAATATACAAAATGACAGTGGGCCTAGCACCGAACCCTGAGGGACACCACTAATTACATTAGTCCACTCAAAGCAGTATCCATTGATTACCACTCTGTCTTCTCCCACTCAACCATCCTTTTATCCATTGTAGCAACTTACCCTTAATGCCATACTGCTCCAATTTGCCCAGTAGTCTTCCATGTGCAACGATATCAAAGCTTTCCTAAAATCCAAGTATATGATATAAAAATTAATTTTTGCATCCAGTTCCTTTGTTACCACATCATAGTATCCAATCAAATTGGTCAGACAAGACTTCAGTTTAACAAATCCATGCCATGTCTGAATTATTACTGCTGTCTTGTCTAGATGATCCTGCAATGCTTCTTTAACCAGTGACTCCATTATTTTTCCCAGAACAGAAGTCAAACTAACAGGTCCTTAATTACTTGTATCACCCTTTGATCCCCCTTTGTGAATTGGAGATACATCTTCACATCTGCAGTCCATGGGAACTACCCCTGATTCCAAGAATGCTCTCATAATTATGGCTAAGGGTTTGCTGACTTCCTTTGTCACCTCCTTTAATATAACTGGATAGATACCATCCACTCCAGGTGCATTTCTTATGTTTAACTTCTACAGTTTCTCCTCCAATATGATCCTATTCCTAGAAATCTCTGGCAACATTTCAGGAATTTATCATGTGGTTTAGCGGGTTACCCTATCTCAATGGAGCCAGATGTCTTTTTCATGTTCCTGTAGCAATGCAATAAATTGTATTATTATGTTGATGCCTTGATAAACATCAGAGGTGACAGTCAGTTTTTTTTTTTTTAATGGTCCTAACCATCTTTTTTTGAGATAAACCACACCGATTTTTGTTTCTTTTTTGGGGGGGAGGGCATGTAAGGCATTCTGCAAAAAATGTATGGATTTTCAGTGCTCTGTATTCTTCAATTTTGATTGTTGACATAGCCACTAGCATGATTTGTCAGTGAAGTAAATTTTATCCAAAATTTCAATACCTTCACAGAAAGGTAAACATTTAAACCAGTGACATCACCATAACTTAAACATTATCTTGAAATTCAAGCTCATGCAGACTCATGGATTTGGTATTGAAAAAGGCACACAATTACACCAATGATTTTTACTTGGTAGCATTGTATTTAATACATCTTGTATAATGAAAATATATATTATGTAATAACACAGGCATGTTTCATAACATGTGGATTATACTTTCTGGATCAATTCAGGTCCTGAAAACAGTGAACAAAGTTTATGTAAGCCGATTCTTTTTTTTTAATTAAAAAAAATTTAAATTAACAAAAATTAATTGAAAAAAACAGGAGTTTCCAGTGGGAAAAAATAATAAAAATAACAACTAAGAATAAGCAAATACATATGTGGTAAATGTTTATTTATACTAGGTACACATTTTCTTATTTATTTTATTTTGATTATATTTTATTGTTGAAACTTCATGTTAAATTTCCAACAGTAGCTCTGTAGCCATATACATGCTTATATAAACATTTTTCACATTGTACATATTAGTACATTTTTTGAGGTAGGTTATTGGTTATTTTTGTTTTTATGTGACTAAATATGAATGCATTATCTTTTAATAGATCTTGCCATTATCTGTTGTGTTTGTAGCCATGGTAACGATGAATAATTTATGCCTTAAATATGTTGGTGTGGCCTTCTATTATGTGGGCAGGTCATTAACTACAGTATTTAATGTGGTAAGTTCTTTATTATTGTTGTTGCTGTTATTATTTAAGTCATATTTAGAATAATGTTTATGTAGGCAATCATCCATTGATGATATTTTTGTTTACATCTCTGTCTTATAGCGTAGTTTGAGTCGTGAATTTTCACTATATCATATAAAAAACATTATGGAAATCCTATTGTCTCAAAACTTCATACTACAACATGTTGGACAGACAACTTGTGTAACCAAGTTAGGGGTAAAGGAAAGGGTTTTTGCTTCCGTAAAGGGGAGTACAGTGGTCTCAGACAGTTTTTAAATTCTGTACAGTGGGATCAACTGACGATGTTACAAACAGTAAATTCTAAGTGGGAAGCATTCAAGGAATTAATCGTGGAAGCTACTAGACTTTATATACCGATTAAGAAATATCGTTCAAGGTTTAGGCCTAAATGGTTATCAAATGAACTAATGAGACTCGTGACAGAGAAGAAAAATGCATGGGATGTATATAAATTATCAGGTGACGCAGAAGCCTGTGGCAGATATAAGCTAGTCTGTAATCAGGTCACAAAGGAGGTTCGACAGGCGAAGGCCGATTACGAGAAATCTTTGGCAAAAGATGCTAAGAAAAACAGCAAGGATTTCTTTACTTATATAAACTCTAAAAGGAAGGGGATGAATATGATTGGTCCACTTGACATCGATGGTTCGACTGTTGATGATCCTGCTCAGATAGCAAACAAACTGAATGAGTATTTTGCATCTACATTCACACGTGAGGAATTATTACAGTTTGAAAATGGAAGGTTATCAAATTGTAGCAGTGTGCTTAATGATTTTGTAATAACTGAGAGCAAAGTGGAGGAGAAATTTTTGAAGTTAAACATAAGAAAGGCACCTGGGGTGGATGGGATCTATCCAGTTATTTTAAAGGAGGCAGCAAAGCAACTAAGCAAACCCTTAGCCATAATTATGAGAGCATCCTTGGACTCAGGGGAGGTTCCCACGGACTGGAGATGTGCAAATGTGTCCCCAATTCACAAAGGTGGATCGAAGGGTGACACGAGTAATTACAGACCAGTTAGTTTAACTTCTGTTCCGGGTAAAATAATGGAGTCACTGGTTAAAGATGCATTGCAGGATCATCTAGACAAGACTGCAGCAATAATTCAAACACAGCATGGGTTTGTTAAGGGAAAGTCTTGTCTGACAAATTTGATTGGTTATTATGATGTGGTCACAAAGGAACTGGATGCAAAAAATAATTTTGATATCATATACTTGGATTTCAGGAAAGCTTTTGACACTGTTGCGCATGGAAGACTACTGTACAAATTGGAGCAGAATGGTATTAAGGGTAAGTTGCTACAATGGATAAAAGGATGGTTAAGTGGGAGAAGACAGAGGGTGGTAATCAATGGGTGCTGCTCTTCGTGGACTAATGTTATTAGTGGAGTCCCACAGGGTTCGGTGTTGGGTCCACTGTTGTTTTGTGTATTTATCAATGATATTGATGAAGGTATATCAGGCTTAATGTCGAAGTTTGCAGATGACACAAAGGTTGGCAGGATTGTTAATGACAGTAATGGCAGTGTGCTACTGCAACAGGATCTAGATAATTTGGGCAGATGGGCTAAGAAGTGGCAACTGAAGTTCAACCTTGACAAATGCAAAGTACTGCATATGGGTAGAAGTAACCCCAGAGAAACGTACAAATTGTGTGGTACTACACTTAAGGTGGTAGAAAATGAAAAAGACCTGGGAGTAATTGTGCAGTCAGATATGAAGTTTTCTGAGCAGTGCAGACAGGCTGCTAGGGCGGGTCATGGGGTTTTGTCAATGATATATAGGAATTTTGCTAGCAGGGAAAAGGAGGTGATTGTCCCTCTGTATAAGGCAATGGTCAGGCCACGCCTTGAGTACTGCGTACAGGTCTGGAGGCCTCATTTCAGGAAGGATGTAGATTTGCTTGAGCGTGTACAGAGAAGAGAAACACGATTGGTGAGGGGAATGAAGGGATTCTCTTACCAAGAGAGGCTTAAGTTCTGCAAATTGCAGTGGCTGGAGACTTAGGCACCTGCGCGGTGATCTGATTGAGGTCTATAAGGCCTTGAATGGGTTGACCACGCTGAATTCTGATGGGATCCTTCCACTTGTTCAGATTACGAACCTACGGGGACATAAGTTCAAATTAAGAAAGGACAGATGTAGAATAGATGTGCGGAAATTTGCCTTTAGCCAGCGGGTGGTTAATTGCTGGAACAAACTTCCATCTGTCGTTGTGGAAGTTGATAGGTTAAATAAATTTAAGGAGGAACTGGACAGGCATTTGGAGGGAATGGTGTGATTTTTTTTTTTTTTTTTGGCTGATGCTGCATAAGCTCCTAAACTTGCTTTCTTGCATCATGTGCCACTACTACTACTACTACCAAGACCTGCTGATATTCGTAAAATCAGACAAATGCTAATTTATTGTGATTTTCTGTTGTGTAGGATTTGTCCTCATTTTGAATTAAATTTTTAAATCAATCTAAGATCTCAAGCAGATTTTATTTATTTTTTATTTTTATTTTTTTTAAATAGAAAATTTTATAAATGTAGCGTTATTTTAGAAATTTTGAGTCATGCATTCTCTTACCTGAGATTTTCAAGTTTTTTTTTTTCAGTTCTTCAGGAAGGGGAACCCATGATAACTACATCCAGGTGCAGTATAATTAGGATAGATGGAATTAGTATTGAAGACCTGTCTAAAGTACGTTACAAACCCTTCAATAAATGAACCTTGTAACAGGCCAAAAAGATGAAAGAATGCTTTGATCTTAAATCCATACATGGCGGAATAACTGATGGTATAAAGGAAAATAACTACCCGAAGCTTGATGAGGGATTTTTGCTTATACCATCTTCAGAGGGGAAGGGAACATGTGTTGAAGGCCATATTTATATGACCCAGGCAAGTTCCATTGTAGTATTTCAAGTCTTCAGTACTAATTCCATCTGTTCTAATTATACCATACCTGAATGCAGTTATTATGGGTTCCCTTTCCTGAAGAACTGAAAAAAAAACTTAAATCTCAGATAAATTTAAAATTTCTAAAATATCTATATTTTTAATATTTACTATTAAAAAAAAACCAAAAAAAAAACCACTTGAAATTTTTGCTTGAGATCTTTGGTTAATTTAAAAATTTAATTTAAATTCAGGACATAGATCCTACACAACAGAAAATCAAAATGAGTTAGCATTTGTCCGATTTTACTAATATCAGCAGGTCTCGGTTACACATTGTATATTCAGAATGTCAAATTTCCACTCTACTGACATAATGAAAATTGGATGACTGCCAACAATTATTTTTTTTTGCTCAGTGAGACGGCGCATTATTTTTTGTGCCATTATGTAATGCTACATGTTGAGTAATAGTGTATTAATATTCTCCTAGCTTGTTTTACTTTGACAGGGAGGGCACCATTTTGTGCCTTGTTTGTGCACAAACAAGACACAAAATAATGCACAGAACAAAACAAATATGATATTCAAACATAATATGACTAAACTCTGAATTAGTTTGAAATAAGCATTATGCACGGCCAAACTGCGTGATGCCTTGAACTAGAATGGTGATCACATCAGTATCAGTGTTACCAACTGTAGTCAGTTGAAAATAGCTGAGCCATAATGAAAAAATAGATAAAATCCTATGCTAACAATGGAAAAAAAAAAAATTTTGTAGCTAAAGGGAATTTAAACGATTTATGTATATGCTCTGCAAAACTACAAGGGTGTGGGGGGGCACATGCCCGGTGCCCCTACCCTGAATCCACCTATGTTTGTAGCCATAATAGCATTATGTTAGTAACAGTTTAACAATAATAATGCAATGGTATATAAATTGCCACAAACCCTGCAGATGTTTGCAAAATGTTTGAAGTGTTAGTGATTCATTATGGATGTGAACATGTCAGTGTGGATGTACAGTGATTCAAGAAAAGTATTTAACTTTTCTTGAATCACTGTTGTAGTATTTCACTGTTAAAGTATTTAACTTTTCTTGAATCACTATGAAGACAATTTGTATGAATGTCAGTAAAATTAAAGAATATGCCTACTGTGTGGTACCACCAAGCAGTAGTGTAGGGCAGGTGCCAAGGGTACTACTGACAAGCCACATCAGTTCGGTGCTAAGCTATTTCAACACCCAGGGCTAGGCGATGAAATGGCACTCCTAGATGGTATCGCATCAGAATGAGAGCAGTGGACGGAGTGAAAATTAATTTTTGCTTTAATTTTAATTACTGTTTTCAGAGAGCGATTCGAGCGTACATGCACCCTTAAATATGAATATACTGCATAGCAGCCTAGATCTATTTTCCGTCCAGAATGTAACTTTGAAAGTACCAATCAGGCGACCGCTTTAATAGCGCATGCTCGAATGCATAGCAGTTCTCAATTCACGCATTGTGTGCTTTCTGTGATACTGAATAGGTTAGAAGTTATAAATAACTTGTTTATAATGTTTTTGTGCTTGCTCTATAAACAGATAATATTGTGATTTATAATTTAAATAAAAAAACAAAATCCCAATTCATTTTAGACATGCCACCAAAGAAATAGTGGACATCAGTACCACTTAGAAAGACTGCATAAAGAAGAAATTTAAAAGGGGGAAAAAAAAAACTTTCTGCTAGTTCACAAAACTGGCTTACAATAAATCTGAAATTTGCCACTCCAAATCTGAAAGTTACAATGAAAACGAACATAATTTGAATGAGGATGAAACAAATGATGATGCCACTGAAATGGAAACCCAAACGTTTGACATTATTTTAAAAGGATTAGAAAGGGCAGAGAATAACAACAGTTGGCAGAAGAAAATCCCCACGACCAAGCGCACCATCAGAACACAACATGATCTCAATCCTACCTCTCACGTCAGCACTGCCTCACAAACCGAATGGACCACGCACCCGTGGCCGCTGCGTTGATTTGGATGGCAAGGAGTGTCAGTATGTACCCTGATGCGGAGGTCACAACAGAAACGAATAAGCAGTATTCAATAGGGCTGCGAAATAAAAATCCTCCTGTTCGTTCCACCCAATCTCATATAACTGATGAGTTCCTGTTGCCAGTGCTGTGTAACTTCAAGGCTGCGCTGCTAAAATGTGTACAATCGGAGTTTGATACATTCTACGATAAGTGTTACAAGCTTTTCTCTAACAAAATTAGTGAGGATGTGAAACGCAGCATAAGTCATTCTATTCCTGCCTCACAGTGCTATGGAAAAGCTGCAGAAAGTGATCACTACACAGAAAAAATATCGCATTCCAATGCAAAAGGCAATAATATACCTGCAATGTGGTCCTCAACTGATACGTCAAATGAAAAGGTAAAAATTCCACCGAGTGAGCATTCCATGTCCCTTCCAACCAGCTGTAGCACAGCCATCATGAGTGCCTCACAACCTATACACGTGCACAATTCATGCAGTCGTGAAGAAAGTCCAGAAATGATGCTATCGGTACACACGAGAATTGCACCAAGAAGTGACCTCAGCCATCATACAGAACTGCTAGTTCACGATGCTGAAATTCGTCATAATAAAAAGGCCAGGCGCCTCAGTAGCCAGGTGGGAAGGAGCAGGAGTGCGTAAGACACGCTTCTTGATTAGGCCGGGGTTCGAGCCCATCACCACTAAATACGGAGGATGCGGAAAGGCAGGGAATGACCACCGCTTATCCCGGCGCAATATGGCCTTAGTTGCTAATGCTCCTAAAAAAAAAAAAAACCAATAAAAAGGCCATCAGAACAACATGGGCAGGGATTGTGGCTAGATCTCAGCCCCATCCCACTCACAACACTCCATCACCAAGGGTCAAACAGGCACGCCAAATTCTTCTAGGCTCAGACCCATGATGCCACATCCCAACAAAACATCTAAGAATTTCTTCATTTCCAGGCTGCATCCCCTAACAACTCCTGAACAGGTAGCTAATGTTCTCCTTCAAGACCTCTATGTCAGTGCGGAAGTCACTCAGCTACCTACCAGGAGCAATAATTACGCTTCATTCAAGTTATCCTGTGAAGCAATGTCTGTCGAAGCTATCAGTAGCCCCTCTTCCTGGCCGAGTGGTGTTATTGTCTGACCGTTCTACCCAAGCAACAGCGTCAGAAGGAGAAACATCGCGGAGCACGCGTCGGACACTCGACTAAATGGAAGCTGACTCAAGATCCAGGCTCTACATTGGTCACACCCCATATGCCATACACAAAACAAGACAGTCGGTTCAACCATCGCAATAGACAACAGCCCCATTTTACCCCACAGCCCAAATTCTCCGAGCAAGCAAGACAAGCTACGCTGGCTGATACCAACCGTGATCACGAGACACCCACGACCACATGTGGTACTTCCTCTTTCGAGGTCCAAAAATTTAATTCAAGTGTACACCGCTCTGATACCGTAAGTGTAATGTATCAGAACGTTAGGAGCTTGCGAAATAAAATGGAGACTATGGAGCAAATAATGCTAGCAGGCGAATTCGATATTTTACTATATCCGAAACATGGCTTGAGCACGAGCAACAGAATATAGTGATAGCTATACCAGCAGGCTATGTGGCAGAGTTCACCTCCAGGAGGAATAGAAGGGGAGGTGGTGTTGCTATGTTCTTCAAAGACGCGACCTTCAAATTGATCAACACTATCTACAGTGACTCACCAAATTTCGAAGCCCTAGCCGTGACACTGCTCAGAAACGTATCCACAATAGATATCTGCCTAATGTATATCCCACCGGTACCCACAATTGATATCATTACTGAGGCAGCCAACTGGGCAATCACCCACTTTCACCCCTCAGCTCACCATACTGCAATCGGGGAATTCAACCTCATTCCACAGCTCACTGCCTACAAGAAGATCTTTGTTGACTACATGAAGTCAGCAAATATACACCTAATCGATCACTGCCCTACTAGAGGACAAAACCACCTCGACTTGCTGTTTTCCTCCTTAGCATGTATGATTGAAGAACTACCTGAGACGCACTACAAATCAGATCACGACCCTATCTACGCAAAATTAATTACTCCTGCTCGTGGAACACCTGCCTGAAAAAAAACTTTCAAACCGCCGTCACCCAAGCTCCTTAACATCCAAAAATGCCTGCAAGCTGCCACCCTTATACCTTCGCATGTCCTTGAAACGTGTGACATCCCGCTTGCAGTAACACTATTAACAAACTGGGTAAACACCATTGCACAATATTCCACATCAAAGAAGATAAGGATTTCATCTTACTCTAAAGCCTGGTGGAATCCAACTGTACACATGGTCTTCCTGTTAAAGCAGCAGCTACACCAGATCAGGAAAAGAACTCAACAGACTTCCAACCGGATATCTTATTTAAGAGCACGAGCGCAATTTAATAGGGAGAAATCACGAGCAATAACAGCACACCTGGGCGCCCAACTTCAAAAAGGGAAAATCCCATAGCTTTCCTAGTCAGCTGGACCCGACTCAATGGTTAGATCATATTAACAGATTCAATACGTGTGCAGATCAACTAAACTCTCTTTTATGTCCCAACAATGAATTATAACAAGACATCTTGCATTCCACCACCATCTCTACACACCAGCTGATAGCAGCGATAAACTCCCTTCCAGTGACAGCAACCGCAGGGGCCGACAAGGTACCGCAATTCATGGTAAATGCCTCAGTCCGTTCATCCTCCAACCGCTCAAGTCCATCTTCAACGGAATTCTAACAACAAAAAATTTTCCTAAAGCCTGGAATAGTTACCTTGTCAGACCACATCCAAAAGTTCGAAACCCCACTCTACCCAGGCACTTTTGGCCGATATCTAACTCCTCAACGCTCCTAAAAATCTATGCTGCCCACCTTAATGAATCAGATTCTTGGTGATAGGCCGCCACAGGTCCACTACGCAATCCAAAACCGATCCACAGTGACGAATCTCCTTGCAACCATATGTAATATGTTGTCCACCTTTGAACAGCAAGAGGAACTCGCAATTACGTACCTGGATATTGAAGCTGCCTTTGACGCCATCAACGTGTCAGCCCTCCTCCGCTTACTGGAAGACCACTATCTAATCCAAGGTAATATCCTCTGGTTCATAGCATCACTCCTCTATGATAGGGTACTACAAGTTGATGCCTATGCACAAACGCACAAGAAGGCAATTTCTGCTGGTGTTCTGCAGGGAGGAGTCCTATCTGGCTTATTATTTACAGCTATCATTGCACCTCTTGTCCGTAACAATAAGAAAATCATCACCTATGCAGATGATATAAAAATTCTAACACCTATTGCTTCCAACAATCACCTTGAAGCTACAGCAAGCATTAATAATAGTCTCATCAATGTCGCCTCTTACCTCAAACAGTATGGACTCTCGATCAACCCACAAAAAACAAAACTAATAGTGTTCTCTCTCAGACCAACCCCTATAATAATAGCCCCAACACTCGATGGAACTGTAATATCTGCCACTCCTACACATGCGGATTTGGAAATAGTATTTGACCCAAAACTCCGGTTTCATGCTCATGTAGACAAGCTCACTTCCAGAGTAGCCTCTCTCCGATGGCTAGCTAAACAACAACTAATTTATGTTAAGGAGCCACGTGTAATTAAGAAATTCGTCAGAAGAGTAATCTATTCTCCACTCCTCTATGCTGCTGAAGTGTGGGCATCAGCAGCTACTACAACGAAGAAACCAATCCTTGCTGCAGAATTCTGGCTACTTAAATGGGCTAACTGGAAAGCTTGTCTCCCACCACAGGACAGAACTACAGCCTTAGCTACTTCACTGGGGATGCCGCGACTGCCTGATATCATTGAAATACAATGACTGATAGCTACAGTTAAAATGATCATGGGTCAAATCTCAACACCGTCCATTTAGGATTCGTGTTACTGGCGAATACCCAAGCCAGAACTTCGGTCAACCCCGATGCTCTGCTCGAGGAATCGGAGGCTTCATATCTCAGACCGCTTCCTCCCAAACCAAATGCTACCAGAAGTACAGCACCTCAGCGCTGACTTGCAGAGGTTTTGCAGCAATAAAACCTACAGGAAAGAAGTGTTAGCAGCTCGCTCCAATCCCAGAACTGAATAAGAACAAGGTCATGCGCCCTGCACACTATCTGCCAAGCTCTCCTGTGCAACAACAAAATTCGTTTGACAGAGAAGTACCATTCATGTATATTATATATTTTTATTGTAAATAAAAATATTTTTATTGTAAATATCACCGTATGATGTCACTTGTAAATATAGTTAATACTGTGTAATGTGAGGAAGTGTAATGACATGTTTACATGTTACATTTTTAATTTTACAATGTGCATTATCCTGATGTGAGCATTACCTATTATCCATGTGCATTATCTGGACGTTGGCCGTGGTGGGACAATTGCAACTTCACTTAAATCTATATACAAAGGGTACTAGGAAAGTTTTGCAATATGACGCAACAATGAATCACAGGAAGCTGCTTGTTGCTGCATATTGAGACACATTCGTACGTGCATAGTAGCTGCCGCGCCAAGTCGATGGGCTCAGTTATTCATTAGTAGTGAGAGTGTAAAGTGCTTGCGATGGCATCGTGGTCACGAAATGAGATAAGGACAGTTTTGCGGTATAATTTCGTGTGTGGTTTAACCATAGACCAGTGCTTCGAAGAAATGACTCTTGCACTAGATGATGATTGTCCACATCGTACAACGATATTCAGGTGGTATAGAGAATTCCAAAGGGGAAATTTCACTCTGGAGGATTCTGAGAGGCCGGGAAGGCCACGAACGTCAGTTACGGAGGAAAACGTTACTGCTGTGAGGAAAATGCTTGACGAAAACAGGCGAGTGACCTACCAACAGATAGAGGATACTTTGGGCCTAAATGCACCAGCAATTCGTTCGATTCTGCAAGATCATTTGCACGTGAAGAAACTTTGTTCTCTCTGGGTGCCGCATCAACTGACTGAAGAGCAGATGACATGACGTGTGACTTGGTGCCGGGAGATGTTAAAAAAGTTTGATAAGGGACAATCTCGGTATGTGAACAACATCGTGACAGGTGACGAGACTTGGCTGTACTATTACGATCTGCCGACCAAGGCTCAAAACAAAGTTTGGGTCTTTGATGATGACGACACACCCGTAATTGTCAGAAAATCCCGATCTGTAAAGAAGAAAATGATAGCTGTATTTTTCAAATCGAGTGGAATTGTGGAACGTATCGTTTTGGACACGCAGAAGACAGTCACAGCTAAGTGGTATACTGAACAATGCCTGCCTAAAGTCATTGGATCTATGAAGAACCTGCGGCCAAAGTCAAGAATGGACACCTGGTACCTCCATCACGATAATGTTCCAGCTCACCGCGCCAAAGCCTGCACCGAATATTTGACCACGACAGGACTGAAACTTCTCGAGCACCCTCCCTACAGTCCAGACCTTGCTCCCTACGACTTTGCACTGTTCCCGCATGCGAAAATGAAGCTAAAAGGGAGGCGGTTTTCCAGTGATGAGGACCTTCTACGGGCTTGGGACAATGAGTGTGCTTTACTCCCCAGTGAAACTTGGCAGAACTGGTTTAAAGATTGGTTTCGGAGGATGGAGAGGTGTATTGAATGTAGAGGAAATTACTTTGAAAAAATTAAATAAACAAAGCTGTATTGCGAAACTTTCCTAGTACCCTTTGTATGTACATTGTATTCATTTAGTTGCAATAAAGATTTTTTCTCTCTCTCTAAAATGTTGACAGCAATAATATTAATACAGAACATGTAAGACTGAATTTTAATGATTCAACCATATGGAATTTTAATTTCCACAAAAATAGACCTCTTATAGTGCAACACCATCCTGAACATATATATATATAGTGTTAAGTACGTATCCTGTTACTAATGGCTAATGTTTCAATAATTTGTGGAAATACAAATATGAAGGTATTAAAAAAAAAAAAAAAAAAAAAAAAAGGTTATTTTATTGCAAAAACAAAGATGCAATATGTTGTTTTCTGTGCCTCTTATTTGTATCTGGTACAAATAATGTTCCATTTTGCAGCTCGAATGGATTTAAGGACTGGAAACATTTAAATTCAAATGTTCTATTTCATGAGAATTCATTACAACACAAACAATTTCACAAAATATAAATTATTAGAAAAAAGGTCTTCAAAAATGTGGACTAATTGACGACGTTGCACAAGCAGTACTAAGAAGCGAAATTTCGAAATGGCACCATATATTAAAAATAATATTGAAATAAATATATTGTTCTGCGCTGAAAATAATTTGGCAACTGAATAAAAAAATTGTGGTATATTTTTAAACTACATCAAATTTGTCAGCCAATTTGATGTTGGTATGAAAAATGCACTGGAATCGCATATTAAACACCATACTAATTATTTATCTCTAGAAATTCGAATTTGTTAGCATCAAAAGTACAAAGTAAAATAATAAAAGAGATTCAAATAGCTAAATATTATAGTATAATATTTGATAGTACTCCAGATGTATCACCCAGAGACCAATTAACAGAAATGCATGTACCTCAAGAGAGACTCTTGAGGATGCTCTTCACTTTTCCAATCAATTTCTTACTTCTATTATCCCATTGGTACTGGGTCAATTGGCCTATCTTAACTCTTAATTCTTCTATCTTCTGCTGAAGTCTTCTTTCCCAAGCTGGCGGTTCCATCTGTTTTTGGTTCTTTTGCTGTTGATCTCTCGTTTCTCTTCCATTAATCCTAGCGACTGCTATGGCAGCACAATACACGGCTGTGTGGACGGCTTCCAGTGTTGCACCATTGTTGTTGAGGTAATGTGGTATTATTTGCTGACTCTGAACAAGGTTCCGTGCTTTGGTATTACGTGGGTCTTTTGTCATTTCCATTCCTTCAAATTCTGTTTGGGTCTTCTTCCACTCGTCCTCTATTCTGGATATCATGACCTTGTCTCTTTCCACTTCAACTGCTGTGGGTTGTATTTCTTATTGCTCTTCCTCCTCTGGTTCCATATTGACCGTATTCTTTATCCTTTGTAGCTGATTGCTCATGTCCTGCTTGATTTTTGCCAAGAAGGAGCTGTCAGGTTCTTTGTGATGATGGTTCTTTTCTGGTCCGCTATTCGTTGTTCGGTGACCTGAATATCGGAATCATTGCAGCCACCTGATATGTAGTCTTGCCCTGTATGTTGTCACATTGGTCTCCAGCTTCATTATTTCGTGGTATGCTTGCATGATGTACGTATTCATTTCGATGCTCCACTTCATTCGTTGGTGCTTTCTTCCCTCCTGGGTGGTCTCTAGTGCAGATGCGCATTATTATTATTAACCATATGGTTCAAGGAAGCTGAGGCTAATGCTGCACCAACCAAAAAAAAAATTCCCCAAGTTACCCTGAGGGAGGGTAGAGAGAGAGAGTGAGAGTGAGTCAGTCAGAAGTAGAAAGGAATCACCAAGAAAGAGAAAAATGATGATATCCAGCTCAGGACCCTGGGTTTGCCAAGCCCATACTCATCAGATGTGAGCCCTATGTGACGGTGTTCAAAAGTAAATGCCATAAGTGCCATATATGGGTGACTCAAACTAATTATTTTATTATTAAATGAAATGAAATGAAAGATGATTATTTACTTGGTGATGCATTATCTCTTTCTAGATCATTGCACCGTCAGAGGAGTAGTTACAAGTTTATTGCATTTTTAAGCCTGTGGAATTTGATACTGGAAAGGATAGATAGAATCAACATATCACTTCAAAAACAGATCAGGATATTTATCGATCACTTTTATTAATTAAAGGACTTGTAGATTGTTTTAAAGAACTAAGAAATTTAAAACGAAATTTATAATGTTTTTACTGAAATTGAGAAAACTTCCTAAAAAAATTAAAATAGTAGAAGTTGAAAAGAGGAAGGCAAAATAAAATTACCAGGTGTGCATTCTGAAAATGAATCATCAAACTTCGGTGGAATAAAAATTTCTTGTTTGTCAATAATTGATTCTATTATAATGTAGTTCAATGAAATATTTGAATCTCTAAAGGCAGAAGACTAATTTCTTGACTGGCAAAGCATTCCATTCAATGACATGTGAGGATTTAGAAATTAAAGCTATCTTATTGTTAGAAAAATACCCTGAAATTAATCAAGACTAACATCACTAATACTTTTGATCCTCGTAACATCACTCTTCTTCTTTGTCTTTGCCTTTTCCCGCATTATATGGGGTTGGCATTCAGTGTTCCCAATTCACACTTTACATCCTCTTCTCCTCTAGTTGGATTAACTTCTTAACCGGAAGACATCTATTAGTTTTGGCATAGTTTTTACGACCAGATGCCCTTCCTGACGTCAACCATCACCATTTATCCGGGCTTGGGATTTAAGCTGCCGATCTACTAAACCTGCTGCAGCCATATAAATGGTGTAGCCCTTATTCAGTGATGAAGCTTCCTCGTGATGTCACAATTTAATAATTTTACGCAATTTATGCCGAATTTCTAGTCACCACTGAACAAACAGGTGGCACTGCATATAACATAACTTATCCTCATAACATCGCTAATACTTTTAATTATTTGAATCTCTTTTAACTGCTTAAATCCATACAGGAAAGACCAAACTGAACTTTAATACTGCCTGCCAATTTCCATATAATCATCTTCTTACCACAGCTGAACCATATTTGATTCTTACTCAGTGAAAAAAATAGTACTGGAAGCCACGATGAAATATATTACTCTATGATTGTACACCTAAGTGAGGACTCTCTACTGCACTTCTAAGCCTGTATAACAGAATTTTTTTTCAGAGAATCATTATCATGCAAGCTGATGCCATTCTTATGATGTATTAGCCTTCCGAAGCCAGGTGAAGATCACACTGATCCAAAAAATTGTCACCCTATTGCCTAAACTAGTTATTTAGGAAAAACATTAGAAAAGAGAATTCTAGACCAACATGGTCCTAGAGACCAAAAATGTGTTGAGTACAAATCAGTATGGCTTCCGAAAGAGTGAACTTGATGTTATGATCCAAACAGGCAAATATTCAAGACAATATTCAAGTGTTCATTCCTCAGGAATGAACACTTAGTCATATCCATAGATAGTGAAAAAAAGCTTTCGACACAACATGCCACTGTGGAATCCGTCGAGATCTACAGGAATCTGGTCTTTGGGGTAATCTTCAGAACTTTGTCTGTAACTTTTTTGACTAATTTCAGGTATGATGTACTTTACATGCTGAGCCACACCTCTAAATAGGTTTCCATCAAATTCATTTCCAGATAGTATTAGATTTATAGGTTTAATACTTAACAAAAAAATATATTTTCTTGAACATATCAGTCTGCACAGTTTGTCTAAAGAAAATCTCCAGCTAATTTCTGCTCTGTCTTGGGGATCACTGCATGTTGCTACATCTGCACCAGTCTCTTATTAGGTCTCTTTTTGTACTGTGGGTCTCCAGTTTTTTTTTGCACTGTGGGTCTCCAGTTTACCTCAGCCAGACAAGGCATAGTGATCCTGTATGCAACATTTCTCTCTGAACTATGGCTTTTTCATACATCACCTGTTCTAAAGCCTTTATACAGAAACCTCTGAACCTCCACTTCATCTACAACAATAATTCTTCTGTTTTTACTAATTGGAGTCTTTCCTCATATGGTCATCCTTTTGCAGCTCTCACCATGCGAGTTTGCCGTCTTTGGACCCTTTCAAGAAGCTCAATGTCTTTTTTCAGATGAAGTCTCGATACTTGAACACAGTATTCCAAATGTGGTTTTGCACATTGCATAACCAGTGATCACTATAATCGGCTTGTATATAAAAATTCACATTGAAAGCTGTTTTCCATTTATTGATTGCTCCCATAAAATTATAATTTGACCAAAATGGGATTATTTCTTTTTAGTATATTTTAATTAACAAATGGTTTCTTTATTTTTCTCTGTTAGATGCTGACTTACTTGCTACTGCATCAGAAAACATCAAGAAATGCTATTATTTGCTGTATACTGATTATTATAGGGTTTTGCATAGGTGTAGATCAAGAAGGAGTGGCAGGTTAGTATGAAATTTTTAAACTTAGAGTAGTTATACATATCAGAAAGAAAAAAATTATTGATAGAATCAGCTTTATTCAGAACACAATATAAGACTTTTTATAAGCCCAAGAAACTATCTTGGACTTCTTAAAACTAAAACTTATGAGGTGTAGTCAAAATTTGAGTGACTGACTTTTTATATTTTCAGTGTCATGACACTGCAGTACACCATGCTAGGTAATTTGTCTAGACATGTTAATGCACAAATTGCTCATTTCTTTATAGTCAATTTGCACAGAAGGTGACTTGTGTTTTGTCACATCTTAAAATGACTGATTTTACTGAGCAGTAATTTGGATCAAACTTTGTTTCAAATTAGGGAAAAACAAAAATCCACCAGTGACCAAAAAACAGCTTTCAGAGGAGATACTCTGTATTGTTCAAAGGGGATCCTCCCTGTATAAAAAAAAAAACATTATGGGAATCCAATTGTCTCAAAACTTGATACTACCCCATGTTGGACAGGCAACTTGTGTAATCGAGCCCTGTTAATATTCGTAAAATCAGACAAATGCTAATTTATTATGATTTTCTGTTGTGTAGGATCTGTGTCCTCATTTTGAACTAAATTTTTAAATCAATCTAAGATCTCAAGCGGAAATTTCAAGCAGTTATTTTTTTTTTTTTTTTAAATAGAAATATAAACATAGATATGAAAGTTTCCACTCGGAAATCCAGGTGCAAGACTTACCCATCCCCATTAGTAGGTTTGCTGGATGGGGGGGAGGGGTTGTTGGTATCACAACCTATGGAAAATTTTTTAAAGATTTGGCAGTAAACGTAGCCTTTAGCAATCCTAAGAAACTATCTGCATACCTCAAAAAAACAATAGATTTTAAACAACAAACAAACAAACAGTTTATGCGATTCCTTGCACACCAGTGTGTGTGTGTGCGTGTGTGTGTGCGCGTGCGTGCGCGCGCGCAGGCAGCATGAGAACATCATTACATATAAGAATCCAGAAGCACAAAAGCAGACTAAAAGTAGCTTCAAATAATGAAGAAAAAAATAGACCAGACAGAAAAAAGTAGTTCTGAGTTGGTAGCTCACCACTTTAGCATTAGTAGAGGCACTTGATGCAAGAAAGCAAGCAAGCTTATGCAGCATCAGCCAAAAAAAAAAAAAAAAAACCCACTTCCACTTCACCTCTCTCCCATTTCACCCCTCCGGTCATTCCAAATACCTGTGTCCAGCCCACCTTAAATAATTTATTTAGGCTATCAACTTCCGCAACAAAGGATAGGCGCCTCCGTAGCCAGGTGGGAAGGAGCAGCGGTGCGTTAGCACACGCTTCTTGATTAGACCGGGGTTCGAGCCCTTCACCACCAAATGTGGAGGATGCGGAAAGGTCAGGGAATGACCACCGCATATCCCGGAGCAATATGGCCTTAGTTGCTAATGCTCCTAAAAACCAAATAACAACAATAACAACAACAACAAAGGATAGACGACAGACATGTCGACTTTAAGCACCATTTGTGCCTTGTCACTCGACTACTATATTAGTACCCATGCCAAAGACAGACGGACACAATGTAAAATACGCCACTCACTACAAGATGTGACAAAATCTAGAGGATAATGATTATGCCGAAATTGATGCCTTCTTCAGAGCGAATGATGTAAACTCCTATGACTTACTTGGATGTGCTCAGAGCTGGCATAAATCAGCCCAAGTTATTTCTCAAATGCCAACTGGGTGAGAAGTAGCACAATCCGTTCAACCCATTTGTCAGTAACATTTTAAAATCAAACACTAACATCCAATTCATTATGGAGGAATACTCTTGCGCTACATACGTGAATAAGATGAACCAAGGAATCAGCAATTTGCAGCGACAGATCATTATGATCATGAACGAGCACCCAACGTTCGACATTGTCAAAATCACAAAAACACTATCCATTGACATGCTCAATGGTGTCAATCATGAGTCAAGAAGCTGCTTGGTATTGCTACTTCAGCCCATGTCATAGCAAGTAATAGTCACTATTTGGTCCATTGTTACAGCAGAGCGCTTTTTACCCAATGGCCAAGTGATATAATGGTTGTCTATATTTCTCCTAACAGTGATATACAGGATATAACTAACTTCATTTCACTTTGATCACTTACTCAATTCAAGGTGCAGCACTGTTAAAGAAAGATTTACATAAAATACCCACAGTCATGAGCGGTGATTTCAATGTTAACTTCGGATAACTTTCCTGCAAGTACTTTCCTGCAAGAAACATTCGATCTCACAATGAACACTAATCCCCCAATCTCAGCTACAAGATTGGGTACATCAATCGATGCTGTTTTTAAGAGGTTTTTAGATACGGTGCAATCACAAGTATACATCTCTTACTTCAGTTATTATAAATCCAACGTATCTTGTCTTCCAGCTGAAATTATTAAAATTTGTGAATGATAATAAAATATTTACAATACAAAAGCTCTTATTTCGTAATCAGTATATACTTTCTAGAAATTACGTCATTGATGTCACTTCTGAAAAGTAACTGAGTTAGTGTCAGACCCTATCCAGAAAGTAACTGACGCAATTTCCATTTCATAAAATCATGACAAAATGGTGTTACTACAGTCCGAGATTCAGTAGGTGCTACCAAAGATGTTTACACATCAAAAACCAAGGAAGCACGTAGTTCCCTGGTGGTGCCCTGAACTGACTATACTCGGGAGAAGGGTGAACCAGGCAAGAAGACATTTTCAAAGAGCCAGAACATCATTGCCACAAAATGAGTTTGATGCACTGAGCAATTCTTACAGAATTCTCAGGAACCAATATACTTCCCTCATTAGAGAAAAGAAAAAAGAATCCTGGAGGCACTTGGTAGGAACTTCTGGAAACAATTACCCTTGGAGTTTTCTACAGAATAATGACCAACAAGTTGCCAAGAGGAGATGTAATTGAAACTATAGTTAATCCAGATGGAACCCCAACCCTGTGTTGGGCAGAGTCTGTGAACAACATCTTAGACACTTATTCAGACCAAGGCTATGGATTATTCCCCTACTCAGATTGGCATTGTAAAATAAAATATTGAATATGAAAATGCCAACATAGAGCCTCCTTTTTCAACAGAAGAATTAGAAATAGCTCTAATGAGAAACAACAAAAGCCCTGGTTTTGATCTAGAAGTTGAAATCATCAAAAAATTAGCCGAAATGGCACCAGATAAAACTAATAGCTTTATACAACCACTCCATGAGAGAGGGAACATTCCCTAAAATCTGGAAAAAGCCAGTACTAAGATTAATCCTGAAGAACCCAGAGATCCAACTGATCCAAACTCATACAGACCAATAGCTCTGCTCCTGGTACTAGGGAAAATATATGAAAGGCTAATTTACAGTTGGATATCTGTGTATTATACAGAAGCAGACTTTCACTCAAATAATCAGTATGGTTCTTGTGAAGGCAAAAACCATACTGATTATATAATGGCTATGCACCACCTACTGACAACAGTAAAAAATAGAGAGGGAAAGTAGATCTTGGCGATTTCTATAGACTTTGCTAGGGAATCTGATTCATTCTGGTAGCATAGTGTCCTTCGGAGACTCCAGCAGACAAATGTCCCATAAAACCTCTATAAGGTAGTAAACAGCTAACTTAAGGTAGCTGTCAGCTGTTCACTACCTTATAGAGGTTTTGTGTTACATAACTTCTGTCTTAGTAAAATAATAAGAGGAGTTTACCTCAATATAGTGCGTAGAACACTTCCGTATGATACCCTCCAGAAATTAAAACAGAAAAAACGAAAAAATTGATAACTTACTGCTACATTAGAGTAAAAATATAAATAATCAAAAAAATCAATTTAACACAATTCAAATCAATTTAAAACAATTAAAAATCAAATTAATGCAATTAAAAATCAAAGGGACATACCACTTTGGTGGCTTTGGACTAATTGCTGCCTGTGGGAGAAAATTTTTGGTAACCAGACCTCTGGTTTCCTGCTCCAAATTTTTTGCCATACCTCATGGAGTTTTGTGGCTATTCTTTTCCTTTCAGCCTTAATGGTGTTGGCTGTATCAACGGCTATCCCCACAAATTCTGTAGGTATGCCCTTTTTAAAGTCTGTAACATAAGCCTTTTTTGGCTACTTTAAATAAATTGGGAGAGCACTAGCCAGCACCTTCAGTGTTGTTTGTTTGTTATTTGGTTTTTAGGAGCATTGGCAACTAAGGCCACATTGCTCTGGGAATAAGCGGTGGTCATTCCCTTGACCTTTCCGCATCCTCCGTATTTGGTGGTGACGGGCTCGAACCCCGGTCTAATCAAGAAGTGTGTGCTACGCACTGCTGCTCCTTCCCACCTGGCTACGGAGACGCACACCTTCAGTGCTGGTGTGCTCACTCTGGAAACATGTTCTGGTGATAGCGACAAGTATTGTTCTCTAAATTGTTCCCGTTTCTGACTGGCATGTGGGTAAACCATGCACTGGCTCCATAGGTGATGACAGGCAAAACCACCACTCAGTATATGATTATCAGAGTTCTTTTGAGCCCCAAGTCAGCCCAACTGATCCTGGTAATTATGCCTGCGTAATTTCTCACTTTTTTTTGCCAAGTATGCCAAATGAGAATAAAAAGTTAATTTTGAGTCAAAAACAACTCCTACGTGTTTTAGTTCTGATGCCATTTTCATGGTTTTTCCATTAATTTTAATTTGAGGGGATCTTAGGTTTCCGTTCAAAAGGATGGATTTAGTTGTTTCAGATGATATCCTGAGCATGTGCATTTGTGCCCACTCCTGCAGTTGCATGAGGGCAGCATTTGATCTTTGCTCTACTCCTCTTGTATTTCCTTTTACAAGGAGAATCAAATCGTCTCCAAAGGCTAGGTTTGCCACTGGGTCCAGGATCCAAGGCCAGAAATTCTAGAACAATTGTCGAGAAAAAAAGGACCAAGGATTGAGCCCTAATTGGCAACCTTTTTTCACAGGGTGTGTCAATTTCTGGAACCTTGTGCAAACAGATAAAACTTCTGTCTTTAAAGACAGAAGTTATATAGTATGAATCAGAGCTGTACTACTCAATATGTTCTACATTGATAATATTAGTAAAATAATAAGAGGAGTTTACCTCAATATAGTGCGTAGAACACTTCCGTATGATACCCTCCAGAAATTAAAACAGAAAAAACGAAAAAATGGACAACGTACCGCTACATTAGAGTAAAAATATAATTAATCAAAAAAAATCAATTTAACACAATTCAAATTAATTTAAAACAATTAAAAATCAAATTAACGCAATTAAAAGAATCTAACGAAAATATTCAAAACGATTTTCCTTCCTGAAGCTGACAACGCTTTTCGCCCGTATGTCGTGATCACAGGAATGAAAATTACCGAATCGGGTTAAATCTGATACTTAAATAGAGATTATTTGTCTTTGCGCATGCGCGTTAAGGTCCACGCATCGGAGATCAAATATGGCCGCCGAACATTAACAGAATTCTCGTGTAATTTAATTTCAACGGTTTCTGCAATTAATAGTCGCATATAATTACGTTGAACGTTAAGTGTTTTGGCTTCATTAAATAAAAAAGTATGGCACGAAAGGCTAATTCTGATGCTGCTGAAGAGAAGCACGAACTGAGGCTTCATTTTGATTTACATGAATATTAAGAGAAAAACGGGTCGAACCCTGATAAGCCGAGTCGCAATCGCCGCAAGAAATGTATACCAGATCATTAATTTGTGTTGCGAACGCTGAAAGAACCGAGCGATTGTTCAGTATAGTGTGTAACTTCCGTATTGGCCTAGCTACAATTTTAAATTCCGGTATCTTTAAAGAATCTGTTAAGCTGTTTGTGCCACTGATCAAACATATGGGACAGAAATAAAGTATTTTTTGATATTACTATTGTTGATTAGTGTAGTATTTTGTATCCTATCCTTAGCTTGTACCCTAATTCGGTTTATTGTGGTAATGGAATAACCCCTGTTTAAGAATCTGCTAGTTAATATTTGTATTTCTGAGTCCAAAGCTGAATCCGTCGTTGAATATTTATAGGTGTTAAGAAATTGATTAAAGATAATCGATCTTTTGTAGGTGAATGGGTGATAACTATTATAATGTAGAAGCATACCGGTGTTGTAGGTTTTCGATAGATGCTAAATTGTATTTTATTCGAGTCCCGGGTAAGCGTGAAATTTAGAAAGTTTAATGACTTTGTATCCGTATCCTCCCTTTCCAATGTAAATTTGAGTCTAGAATGAATATTATTAAACGAATGTAAGATGTCTTGGATAGTATTACTATCGGTAATAACTAGAACATCATCTAAATATCTCCCATAGTATGTGATACGGGTTCGAAAAGGTGTCAAATGTATCTGTTCAATCGTTTAGAGATAGATCTCTGACATTAAGCCACTCAGGCTCAAACCTATTGGTAATCCAAAAATTTGTTTGTATACCTTGTCTCGAAAGGTGATGTAGTTAGCTTCAACTAACAGTTTAATTAAGTGAAAAATTTCCTTAATAGGTAGCTTCGTATAATTAATCGGTGTCGAGTTTTTATTTAACATATCCCAAATAATATCTAATGTGTATTCAACATTTACATTCGTATATAATGAGGTAACATCTAGTGAGAATAAATTGTCATTGTCACAGAGTCTACAGTCTTTAAGCTTATTAAATAATGTATCGTAGTTCTTAATCCCAAATTGTATTACCTGTCTAAAGGGTAAAATTTATAATGTTATATACATGTGTGGCTAAGGATGAAAATGCCGAGTTCCTGTAGGAAACAATAGGTCGAATAGGAAACCCAGTCTTGTGTAATTTTACCTGACCGAAAAGTGCAGGAATATTGTATGTTCTGGACTTCAATTCCTTTAACTGAACCATAGTAATGTAGTCGTTTTTTCGATACGTGGTTAACGTTTTATTGTATTGATTGACCAAATTGGTAAACAGTGCCGGGTCTACTTCACGATAAGTGGAGGTGTCTGACACAACTGAATCTAACTTATTAATATAATCATGTTTATCTAGTATTACCACTGTATCCCCTTTATCTGCCCTCTGTATAATAATGTCCTTATTTTCCCGAAGTTCTCATAAAGCTGAACTGTCATGTGTATTCAATTTAGGAAGTCGCGTTTCTTTTATGTTATTCACTACTTGGTTAACTTGTTGAATAAATACATCTTTTTGTGGAACATTACGAAGTCCAAATTCAATATCAATTACGCATTGTTTTTTTAGGCAGTTTTCGAGGTGGTAAATTATAATTTAGTCCTTTGGATAAAAGCGAAATCTGGTCCTGTGATAGTGTACACGAGGAAAGATTTGTAACCTGTTGATATGTCGGTTCGTTGGATAATTGGTGAGGGGGTGTTCGTGAACTAGCTGACATTCTGTGGTAACACATTGTGTCTGTGGGGGGGGGATGTCACCCAACTCGTATGAACTTGGTCGCAAGCCCGCGACCATGTGTTAGAATTCGCATGAACGTGTCTTGACCTATCCGATAATGTTTGCAACTTATTAACATGTCTGTTTTTTTATTTCTGAGGCTTGTGCTTCCCGTCGCAAATCTGTGGAGGTCTTCAATACAGACCAATCGGTACCCTGTAGATAATTTTTTAATTTATCGCAAAGCTTCCTAACCTGAGAAAGGTATTTTTGTTTATTCGAATATCGAGATTTTAAGGCAAGTATAACAATATTACGCGATGTCGCCAGTGTTAGTTGTTTTATGCCTGAAATTTTTTGATTTAAATTCACCCTGGCAAATTTCGGAACGATGTTGTTTCGAAGGCAATATTTTAGAAAAGAAATATGGTAACTTTGGGCCGAGTATCTTAGTGTAGATTTAATGTAATTTTGTACCAAGCCATTCAAAAAATATCCCATAGTTGTGTGTATTGATTATTTACTGCTGGAGAGATATTATTATCTAATATTATTATCAACGTAGAACATATTGAGTAGTACAGCTCTGATTCATACTATCTAATTAATTTTTAAACTCTTATTGACTATTCCATTCACTTCCTGTCACCTCCTGGATGCCTAAAATGAGGCATCCAGGCCTGTACGCCATACTCAAGGTGCGGCCTGACCATTGCCTTATAAAGAAATAATCACCTCCTTCTCCCTAATCACAAATTCCTGTATATCATTGACAAGACCTGCTCTGGCAGCCTGTGTGCACTGCCAGAAAACTGCCCAATTACCCCCCAGTTCTTTTTTCATTCTCTACCAACCTGAGTGTAGTACTGCACAGTTGGTATGTTTTTCTGGGGTTACTTCTACCCATATGCAGTACATTGCATTTGTCACTTCAGTTGCCACTTCTCAGCTCATCTGTCAAGCTTTTATAGATCATTTTATAGAACAGTACCATACTGCATTATCATTACCATCATTAACAACCCTGTCAACCTTTGTATCGTCTGCAAACTTGGACATTAAGCCTGATATACCTTCATCAATATTATTGATAAATATACAAAACAATGGTTATTAATGGGGACACTCCACTAATAACATTAGTCCATGAAGAGCCATTGATTACCATTCTCTGTCGTCTCCCACTCAACCACCCTTTCATTCGTTGTAGCAACTTGCCCTTAATGTCCAATTTTTTCAGCAGTCTTTCATGTGCAACAGTACCTAAAGCTTTCCTGAAATCCAAGTATATGATATCAAAATTATTCTTTGCATCCAGCTTCTTTGTGACCAGATTGGTTAGACAAGACTTCCCCTTAACAAACCTATGCTGTGTGTGTGAATTATTCTGCAGTCCTGTCTAGATTATCCTGCAATGCTTCTTTAACCAGTGATTCCATTATTTTTCATGGAACGGAAGGTAAACTAACAGGTCTGTAATTACTCATTCCACACTTTGATCTTCCCCCCCTCTGTGAATTGGGGATACATTTGCACATCTCCAGTCTGTGAGGACCTCCCCTGAGTCCAAGAATGCTCTCATAATTACAGCTAAGGCTTTGCTTACTTTCTTTTCTGCCTCCTGTAGTTCAACTGGATAGATCCCATCCACCCCTGGTGCCTTTCTTAGGTTTAACTTCAACAATTTCTCCTCCACTTTGCTCTCAGTTATCATCCGCCAGGGGCTCGCATCTATTGAATATGGTCTTGCACACCCAGGCTCCTAAGCTGGATATCATCATTCTTCTCTTTCTTGGTGATTCTCTTCTATTTCTCTCTTTCTATCTCTCTCTGAGGATAACTGAGAAATTTTTTTTTGGCTGGTGCAGCATAAGCCTCAGACTTACTTGCACTATATGGTTAATAATAAGAAACCTGGCGAAATATAGGCCAATCACCTGCCTCCCAACAATGTACAAGATCCTTACCAGCTGCATAACCAGGAAGATATCAGACCACTTGGAGAGCCAGAATATAATGGCTGAACAGCAGAAAGGATGCAAGCAGCTGAGCAAAGGATGCAAGGAACAAATAACCATAGATGCCGCGGTTATGAAGGAAGGCTACAAGAAGCGCCGCAACATGTACACATCCTACATTGATTACTGCAATGCCTTCGACTCCGTGCCTCATAGCTGGTTAATAGTGGCGCTGAACAACTACAAAGTCAATCCGATAGTGACAAACTTCCTAGGAGAAATGATGGCGAAATGGAGTACCACCATTAAGGTTGAAAACATGACAACCAAGCCAATCCCCATCAGGAAAGGAATCTTTCAAGGAGATGCCCTGAGCCCATTGTGGTTCTGTCTAGCACTTAACCCGCTATCCAACACGCTCAACAGTAGCAAGTATGGATATAACCTCAAAGAAGGAAGAACCTGTACACCCTCACCCACCTGATGTGCATGGATGACATCAAGCTCTATGCAGGAACCGAGAAGCACCTTCAGCAACTACTCCAGATCACCGAAGAATTCAACAATGATATTAGAATGGATGGTCTAGACAAATGCAAGACCCACAGATTGCACCAGGGAAAATTAGTCAACCGAAACTACCAGCTGCAGAGTGGTAAATAGATCAAAGCCATTGCAGAGGAAGAGGCCTACAAATACTTGGGGATGATGCAGGCTCAGCAGTTACAGCACAAGGAAATTAAGGCACTGCCTGACTGAAAAATACCATCAGAGGCTCAGAAGCCTGCTGAAAGTGAAGCTGAACGGAGGGAACACAGTTAAAGCCATAAACACCTATGCACTCCCAGTGCTAACATACTCCTTCGGGGGGTCATAGATTGGACTAACACCAAGCTGGAGGATATCATGAGAAAGACAAGGACAATGATGATCAAGAGCCACCAACACCACCCGAGAGCTGCCGTGGAGAGACTGACAATTGCCCGGGAAGGAGGAAGGGGCCTGATAGACCTCATTGAACAACAGAAGACAGCGACAGTGAAGGATTACTTTCAGAAACACACAGCAGCACTCCACCAGGCCATAAGAAAGGTAGACAAGTAGTATACTCTACTCAATCTAAGCGAGGAGTTCCTCCCTAAACAGGAGGTACAAATGAAGCTAGAAAGATAGGCACTCCATGGCAGACACTACAATGATCTCCATCAAGATCACATAGATAAAATTGCTTCCAATGCATGGCTCACAAGTGGGATGCTCTTCACCAAGACTGAAATATTCATGCTCGCCATCCAAAGACCAGGTAATCAACACCGGGATCTATAGAAAATACATCGCCAAGGAGCCCGGACTGTTTGATGACACATGTCGACGATGCCGCCTGCCCTCAGAAACGATCCAGCACATCACTGTGGAATGCAAGGTGATCACTCAGACTGAGTACACTCATAGACACGACCAGGTAGCCAGGATAATACATCAGAAGCTAGCAAGTAAATACTAGTTGATTGAAGAAAGTGTACTGTACTACAAGTACGAATCCCAGGCAGTACTAGAGGCCCCAAGCCACAAGCTGTACTGGGACCGTGCCATATTAACAGATAGGACCATCACGTACAACAGACCGGATATAACCCTTGTGGACAAGAAGGAAAAGGCTACCTATCTGATTGCCATAGTGGTACCAACACTGGAACCTGCAGAAAACCCATGGGGGAAAAAAATCAGGAAGTACACGAACCTAAGGCAGGAGATCAAAGAAATGTAGCATATGCAACAAGTAACGATCATCATGTCATCCATAGGTATGGTGCCAAAGACCCTACATAACCTTATACATGGAACAGAACCATGGTGCCAAAGACCCTGATAGATGGAACAGGGGCAAAGGTAGATGACGTAGAGCAGATATCATCTTTTAAGGGCACAAAGGGTGATACTGTTATACACATTGACACCAATGATATTAAGAGTAGGAGACTGGCGGAATTACTTAACAAGTAATTCAATGCTTAACAAGTAAGTCAATGCTGAAAAAAAGCTGTGACTTAGGGTTGAATTTCAAAGTGTCTGCAATTCTGCCCAGACACAATAGGAGGGAGTATATGATGAGAGCCTTGTCGATCAATTCGCCCCTGGAGAGATTGTGCAAGGCTCAAGAGGTAGAAATTTTCTCAGCCTGGTCTGTGCTTGCTAACAGAAGAGACTGCTTCTACAGGGATGGGATATACTTAAATAGAAAAGGTGCAAGGATATTTGCTGATGCTGTTGAGGCAGAGTTAGATGCGTTGGAAAACTGCTTGGAGGGGGATACACGGACTAATAGATTAACAGTAGCCACTGGCAGAGGTAAAAGTGATTCTTGCATTACTTCTATTGAAATGCAATTGAGCAGCAGTCTGGAAAACAAGGCAGTGGGATTTCCAGGACTGTTGGGAGTCATAGTGGAACAAGTAAATACATGGGCTGTGTTAGGGTAACTAAGAGTAGAAACAGGTGCATGTATACTTGCATGTACACCAATGCTAGGAGTATAGTTAATAAATTCGATGAGCTTGAAGTGCTAGTCAAGACATCAAAGGCAGATATTGTTGGGATATCAGAGACATGTTGTCACACAGACATAAGCAGTGCAGAACTGGAATTTGGGGAGTACAATGTGTACAGAAAGGGAGGAGGGGTTATGCTGTTAGTTAAGAAACACATTAAATCAAAGGAAGTGCATCCAATTGATGTTGGCGGACAATGTAATGTTGAGTCTGTTTGGTGTGACATAAGCACTGGGAGTGTGTTATAATGGGGGATTTTAATTTCCCAGAGATTAACTGGAATTTGTGGGTTAGTACTCACTCACACACTAGTAAGGCTTTTGTGGATTCATTGGATACTTGTTTTCTACAGCAGCATGTTCTGGAGGCAACTAGAGGGAGTAATACTCTTGATCTGATTATCAGTAGTGATTCTTCACAAAGGAACTGGATGCAAAAAATAATTTTGATATCATATACTTGGATTTCAGGAAAGCTTTTGACACTGTTGCACATGGAAGACTACTGTACAAATTGGAGCAGAATGGTATTAAGGGTAAGTTGCTACAATGGATAAAAGGATGGTTAAGTGGGAGAAGACAGAGGGTGGTAATCAATGGGTGCTGCTCTTCGTGGACTAATATTATTAGTGGAGTCCCACAGGGTTCGGTGTTGGGTCCACTGTTGTTTTGTATATTTATCAATGATATTGATGAAGGTATATCAGGCTTAATGTCGAAGTTTGCAGATGACACGAAGGTTGGCAGGGTTGTTAATGACAGTCATGGCAGTGTGCTACTGCAACAGGATCTAGATAATTTGGGCAGATGGGCTAAGAAGTGGCAACTGAAGTTTAACCTTGACAAATGCAAAGTACTGCATATGGGTAGAAGTAACCCCAGAGAAACGTACCAACTGTGTGGTACTACACTTAAGGTGGTAGAAAATGAAAAAGACCTGGGAGTAATTGTGCAGTCAGATATGAAGTTTTCTGAGCAATGCAGACAGGCTGCTAGGGCAGGTCATGGGGTTTTGTCAATGATATATAGGAATTTTGCTAGCAGGGAAAAGGAGGTGATTGTCCCTCTGTATAAGGCAATGGTCAGGCCACGCCTTGAGTACTGCGTACAGGTCTGGAGGCCTCATTTCAGGAAGGATGTAGATTTGCTTGAGCGTGTACAGAGAAGAGCAACACGATTGGTGAGGGGAATGAAGGGATCCTCTTACCAAGAGAGGCTTAAGTTCTGCAAATTGCAGTGGCTGGAGACTAGGCACCTGCGCGGTGATCTGATTGAGGTCTATAAGGCCTTGAATGGGTTGAGCACGCTGAATTCTGATGGGATCCTCCCACTTGTTCAGAATACGAACCTACGGGGACATAAGTTCAAATTGAGGAAAGACAGATGTAGAATAGATGTGCGGAAATTTGCCTCTAGCCAGCGGGTGGTTAATTGCTGGAACAAACTTCCATCTGTCGTTGTGGAAGTTGATAGGTTAAATAAATTTAAGGAGGAACTGGACAGGTATTTGGAGGGAATGGTGTGTTTTTTTTTTTTTTTTTTGGCTGATGCTGCATAAGCTCCTACACTTGCTTTCTTGCATCAAGTGACACTACTACTACTACTATTAAGAATCTGCAGATAAAGGAACCACTAGGTGGCAGTGATCACAGTGTGCTGAAGTGGGATTTACTCAAAGAAGTAACTACCATCAAGGGTAAAGGGAAGAGTTTTTGCTTTCGTAAAGGTGACTACGGTGGTCTGAGACAGTATTTAAATTGTATACGGTGGGACCAACCGATGATGTTACCAACAGCAAATTCAAAATGGGAAGCATTCAAAATTAATCTTGAAAGCTACTAGGCTTTTCATACCAACAAAGAGATATTGTTCAAGATTTAGGCCTAAATGGATAGACATGTGACAGAGAAGAAAAATGCGTGGGATACATATAAATTAACATGTGACCCAGAAGCCTATGATAGATATAGGCTGGTCTGTAACCAAGTTACAAAGGAGGTTAGGCAGGCGAAGACAGATTACGAGAAATCTTTGGCAAAGGATGCTTTGAAAAACAGCTAGGATTTCTTTACTTATATAAACTCTAAAAGGAAGGGGATGAATCTGATTGGTCCGCTTGATATCGATAGTTCCACAGTTGATGATCCTGCTCAGGTAGCAAATAAACTAAATGAATATTTTGCATCTACATTCACACGTGAGGAGTTATTCAGGGAGGGGAATGCCAGAGGTATATTCAACTCTGGCAGTAAGCTAGATAATCTTGTAGTAACTGAGAGTAAAGTGGAGGATAAATTGTTGAAGATAAACATAAGAAAGGTACCTGGGATGGATGGAATATATCGAGTTATATTAAAGGAGGCAGCAAAGGAAATAAGCAAACCCTTAGCCATAATTATGAGAGCTTCCTTGCCCATGGATAGGAGATGTGCAAATGTGACCCAAATTCACAAAGGAGGATCAAAGGGAGACACGGGTAATTGCAGACCTGTTAGTTTAACTTCTGTTCTAGGGAAATTAATGGAGGCACTAGTTAAAGAAACATTGCAGGATCATCTAGACAAGACTTCAGTTATAGCTCAGGCACAGCATGGGTTTTATTAAGGGGAAGTCTTGTGTGACTAATTTGATTGGATACTATGATGTAGTCACAAAGGAACTGGATGCAAAGAATAACTTTGATGTCATATATTTGGATCTTAGAAAAGCCTTTGATACTGTTGCACATGGAAGACTACTGCACAAATTGGAGCAGTGTGCCATTGGAGGCAAATTGCTGCTATGGATAAAGGGATGGTCGAGTGGGAGAAGACAGAGAGTGGTAATCAATGGACACTGCTCTTCGTGGACTAATGTTATTAGTGGAGTCCGTCAGGGTTCAGTGTTGGGTCCATTGTTGTTTCATGTTTTTAGAAATTATATTGATGATGGTATATCAGGCTTAATGTTAAAGTTTGCAGACGATACGAAGGTTGGCAGGGTTGTTAATGACACTAACGACAGTACACTGCTGAAGAAGGATATAGAAAAGTAGAGCAGATGGGCTGAGAGGTGGCAAATGAAGTTTAACATCGACAAATGTAAAGTACTACAAATGGAAAGCAGTAACCCCAGATTAATGTATCAACTCTGTGGTACTACACTGACAGTGGTAGAAATCGAAAAGGACCTGGGGGTAATTGTGCAGGCAGATATGAAGTTTTGTGAGCAGTGCAGATGGCCTGCAATAGTAGCTCATGGTGTCTTGTCAATGATATACAGGAATTTTTCTAGCAGGGATAAGGAGGTGGTTATCCCCTTGTATAAGGCAATGGTCAGGTCATACCTTGAGTACTGTATACAGGTCTGGAGGCCTCATTTTAAGAAAGATGTAGAGCTATTGGAACGAGTGCAGAGAAAGGCAACAAGATTAGTGAATGGAACAAATGGTTGCTCTTACAAAGAAAGGCTGAAGTTTTGCAAATTACAGTGTTTGTAGACTGGGCCCGTGCGATGTGATCTGATTGAAGTGAATAAAGCCTTGAATGGTTTGAGCCTGCTCAATGCTGATGGGATTCTTCCTCTTGCTCAGAATAATCACCTGAGAGTGCATAAATTCAAATTGAGGAAAGACAGATGTAGGATAGATGTGCGGAAGTTTTCCTTTAGCCAGCGGGTAGTTGGTTGGTGGAACAGACTTCCATCCTTTGTTGTGGATGTTGATAGCCTAAATAAATTTAAGGCTGCGCTGGACAGATATTTTGGAACGAACGGAATGGTGAAATGGGAGTGTTATTATTATTTTTTTTTTTTTTCTGATGCTGCATAAGCTTACTTTCTTGCATCATATGCCTCTACTAATGCTAAATGAAGACACCATTGCATGGATGCTGCCTTGATTCTTCTCAGGAAGTCATCAATGAAGTGGAATAGTGGTTTCATGCAAAAAGTTCAGCCTTCTATGATCAAGGAATTAAACAACTGATCCATAGATGTGAGAAATGTGTTACTATATAAGGAGAGTACATAAAAAGGATTAAAGTACTATTATTTCAAGGTAAGGGTACGACCTTTTGATACCTCCTCGTGTTATTTACTCGAGCCAGATTTTTTCCTTTCTTTTCTTATATATATATCAAGTATGCATCTTACCATTCTGTGATTAGCATGGTATTGTGGTAGAAAATGAAAAGGACATACTTATGGTGGTAGAAAATGAAAAGGACTGGGAGTAAAGGCTGAAACACACTATTATCACGTCACAGGACTCTTGTCATGTCATTGTTTAGTGTAAACTGAAGTCGGTCCGAGAAGAAGTCACTGTAACGTAGGGTGACCAGATTAAAAATTTGATCTCGCGGTACTTATGCTTATGTTTGGGGTATTCATTCCTCGTTTAGGGGTACTTGCTTTATATCCGAAAACCGAACAATTTTAATAACAACCACTTTATTTCTGTTTTGTTGATTTTTTTCCAGTTCGTGGAATAAAATTAGTAAAATTTAGTCAAATTTTAATAAAATTAACTGAATTATAGCCCGTGCTTTAATTCGTTGAATTCAGAAAATTTTATTGCAAGAGGAAACATTAAAGGAAACTTTTTATAAATATTAACATCAAATGTTTTACATATTTGTTTACAATACACATTCAATAAACCTGATTTATTCCCTCATTCTTTTCATTTGAGGGAATTTTCTTTAAAAATTTTTCATTTTTTAGTGCATTTGCATAATATTCTTTGCATAACATATTGTGATTGGTTTTCGACAACAGTTCTCCTTCAACATTCTTATTTCTATCCTTTTTCCATGCGTTAAACATTGAGCTAAATACTCACTCACTCATTGCATTTGAGTGAGGCAAAGCAAAAAACAAAATTAATATTTTTTTCTGTATTACATACTTCGTACGCATTTAAAATTTTTATCCAAACATCTGGTAATTTTGAGGTCTTTTGTCGCAAATATTTTTATGGAGTGATTTCAACAGAACATGTCGTTCATACAGCAAATCGATATTGATATTGGGAATTTTAAATAAAAAAAAGTTTGTTGCCTGAGCCTTAAACCATTATAACGAAATAAAAAAGTAGTAGTAGTAGTGGCATGTGATGCAAGAAAGCAAGTGTTGTATGAGCTTATGCACACATCAGCCAAAAAAAAAAAAAAAATCACACCATTCTCTCCAAATGCCTGTCCAGTTCCTCCTTAAATTTATTCAACCTATCAACCTCCACAACGGCAGATGGAAGTCTGTTCCAGCAATCAACCACTCGCTGGCTAAAGGCAAATTTCCACACATCAATTCTACCTCTGTCTTTTCTTAATTTGAATTTATGCCCCCTTAGGTTCGTAATATTTGTCTTCTCCCACTTACCCTTAATAACATTCTGCTCCAATTTGTACAATAGTCTTCCGTGGACAACAGTGTCAAAAGCTTTCCTGAAATCCAAATATATGATATCAAAATTATTTTTTGCATCCAGTTCCTTTGTAACCACATCATAATATCCTATCAGATTTGTCAGACAAGACTTTCCCTTAACAAACCCATGCTGTGTCTGAATTATTGCTGCAGTTTGGTCTAGATGATCCTGCAATGCATCTTTAACCATTGACTCCATTATTTTACCCGGAACAGAAGTTAAACTAACTGGTCTGTAATTACTCGTGTCACCCTTCGATTCCCCCTTTGTGAATTGAGGATACATTTGCGCATCTCCAGTCCGTGGGAACCTCCCCTGAGTCCAAGGATGCTCTCATAATTATGGCTAAGGGTTTGCTTAGTTGCTTTGCTGCCTCCTTTAATATAACTGGATAGATCCCATCCACCCCAGGTGCTTTTCTTATGTTTAATTTCAACAATTTCTCCTCCACTTTGCTCTCAGTTAATACAAAATCATTAAGTATCCTGTTACAATTTGACAACCTTCTGCCATAGGCGCCTCCGTAGCCAGGTCGAAAGGAGCAGCAGCGCGTAGCATACACTTCTTGATTAGACCGGGGTTCGAGCCCTTCACCACCAAATACGGAGGATGCAGAAAGGTCAGGGAATGACCACCGCATATCCCGGAGCAATATGGCCTTAGTTGCTAATGCTCCTAAAAAAAAAAAAAAAAAACCAAAAAAACCTTCTGCCATTTTTAAACCTTAATAATTTCTAATGTGTGAATGTAGATGCAAAATACTCATTCAGTTTGTTTGTTATCTGAGCAGGATCATCAACAGTTGAAGTATCGATGTCAAGTGGACCAATCAGATTCATCCCCTTCCTTTTAGAGTTCTGCCATAGGCTTCTGAGTCGCTTGATAATTTATATACATCCCATGCATTTTTCTTCTCTGTTACGAGTCTCATTAGTTCATTAGATAACCATTTAGGCCTAAACCTTGAACAATATTTCTTAATAGGTATGAAACTTTTAGTAGCATCCACGATTAATTCCTTGAATGCTTGCCACTTAGAATTTACTGTTGGTAACATCGTCAGTTGATCCCACTGTACAGAATTTAAAAACTGTCTGAGACCACTGTACTCACTTTTACGGAAGCAAAAATCCTTTTCTTTACCCCTGATGGTAATTAAATCTTTAAGTAAATCCCGCATCAGTACACTGTGATCACTGTCACCTAGTGGTTCCTTTATCTGCAAATTTTTAATACACGAATAATCACTGCTGATAACCAGATCAAGAGTATTACTCTCTCTGGTTGCCTCTCAAACATGCTGCTGCAGAAAACAATCATCCAATGAATCCCCAAAAGTCTGACTTGTGTGTGAGTGACCAACCCACAAGTTCCAGTCAATATCTGGGAAGTTAAAATCCCCCATTATAAGACATTCTGATTTACTAGCCCACTCTATTTCTCTGTACAATTGTTCATTGTACTCATTCGAGTCATTAGGCCTATAACACAGTCCTACTCTTATTTTTGCTTTCGCAGTGCTTATGTCACACCAAACTGACTCAACAGTGCACTGTTCATCTATATCAACTGGGTGCACTTCTTTTGTACCTGAAACCTCCAACACCCCTCGCTCCAGGTCACTACTTATTCTAATAGAAGTTAAGTAGAATGTAAAAGGCTACAAAGTAAGCATAATATAAATATTCTACGACCCTCTTTGTAAATAGGATAGAATGTCGTCTTTTGAGTCTTTAATTAAGAGTGCATTTCAACAACAACTTTATTGTCAGTTAATTCTTTCTTCCTAAATAATCATCTTAACACGTTGTTTTATTTCTGCTCTTTTCAAATGTCCCATTTTAAATGTTAAAAAGGGGATATCTTGGAAATTTAATTATAATTCCAAAAGGGGTACATCTGGGAACCTGTAACGTTGTATATGTCATTCTCTCTGAGGAAAGCTGAAGCGAAATGAATTGCCATAGTTCATCCTCTTCTTCAGATTTTGAAGAAGATTTAGAAAATGCATGTGCTTTTCTTATAGCTGAGAAAACCAGAGTATGCAATGGATACACAACATCAACTGGAAGAGAACAGAAAAGGGGGAATTCCATCATTTACTGCAGGACTTAGAAGATGAAAATCGTTTCAAGATGTACTTACGCATGAACAAAGAAGAATTCAATTTCATATATAATCCAATTAAGGATGACATTCAAGGGCAAAATATACAATTTTAAAATTCAATCAGCGCTAAGGAAAAATTAGTTGTATGTTTAAGGAAAGTGTAAATACTGCAAGTTTTATTTTGAATAAGGATTTATTCTGTCAAAATACGAAACAAAAGTTTTTAATGAAATTTAATTACAACAAAAAGCTACTTCTCAACCCTAAAAATTGAACTTGTAAGAAATTGTTATGAGTTGTGCAAATTGAAATGATTGACTTGTTCGTCCTCTCAATTTGTTAATTGTAATAATGTCGGTCTATTTTTCTCCTTTGGCCATTTTTGAGCGTCCCTGTGACTGGACATTTGTGGTGAGTATGCTGAGTAGCTGGTCGAAATGGAGAGTGCTTCGGAATAGGTACAGGTGCAACATCCTTGATGTTGTTGTTGTTATTTGTTTTCGGATATTCTTACTTGTGCACTCAAAACAGATTATTTACTTCTGATTTAATTTTCTATTAGCATTTCCTCCATTTTCCTCTTGTCATGCCTAACGAAATTTCTGTTCGAACAGAAAAATCTGAGCTCTTGACAATGTCATTTGGCCTTGAAGCCCAACGTGTTATCTTGTGAATACAGCCAATGACAACAGTGCTCTCCGAGCAATAAACTAATTGGTAAATACAGCCCCCCACATTTGACGTTAGACAAGTATACAAGTGAAATCTCGTGAAGTGATAGGTATTTGACAGTGACAGGTATTTGATAGCCTGAACTTAAATTAAAAAACCAACCAATCCCTTGCCAGCAATATCTGCTTTTTTAGGTTTAATATTAGATACTAAACTTAATTTTGCCATGCACATAACTTATCTCAGAACTCTCTACTTGAAAAAACTCAATATACTCAGAGCCATCTCTGCCATGGCATGGAGTGCAGATAGATGCACTCTCCTGCATTTGTATCGTTCGCTCATCAGGTCCCGTCTAGATTATGGTTCAATAGTATACGACTCAGCTAGGAAAACTGTACTTACAAGACTGAATACAATAAAGCACAGTGCTCTTCGCACTGCTCTTGGAGCTTTTCGAACATCCCCGGTCCAAAGTCTCTATATAGAGGCAAACGAACCACCACTCCACCTCAGAAGGAAAATGTTACTCCTCACCTATGCAGTCAGGATTAAAAGCCTTCCAGATCATCTGAATCAGCCGCTACTTTTCAATCCTGAAAGGATAACATTCTATAACAATAAACCCACTGAAAATAGACCAACTGGTATTAGACTACAAGGTTTGATGCATTGCTGGAATGTTCATTTTGAAAACATGCTCAAAGAAACCAAAATATCTGATCTGTCTTGGTCCTCCAATCCACTTTATTGTGACACCTTTTTCCAACATTGGGGGAAAAGGTCCATGGAAAACTGTTATGTCAAGTAACTGCATAAAGGACATGCCGCTAGCAATGCACAGAGCTGCTTAATGTATACTGATGGCTCAAAATCAATGATGCCTTAGGTGCTGCAGCAGTCTTTCCCACATTTACGGTATCTTTATCTCTCCTGGCTGAATGTAGCAGTTATACTGCAGAACTTTATGCAATCCACCTAGCTATATATAATATCTGACTCAACACTAATAGTTTAATATATACAGACTCCATGAATGTGCTTTACACAATAAGTAACAATTTCTCAACCCCACATCCCATAGTAAAAGAAATCCGGTCTCATCTAAATCATTTGAGGAATCTGAATCATACAGTAAGTTTCTGTTGGATTCCAGGACATGCTGGAATCACAGGTAACGAAACAGGCAGACCAGGCAGCCAAGCACCCAAAGAGCAATGCACCTCCATCTTATCAAGTACCCTATATAGATTTCCTAAAACATATCTGACGTATCCGTAGGGACCAATGGTTAACTATTTGGAAGACACATACAAACAATAAATTATTTGAAATTAAACAAGAACCACAAATATGGAGCTCAAGCTTGAGGAAAAACAGGCATGAAGAAGTAATACTGGCAAGATTGCACATAGGGTGCACACACACACCTGACCCACTTGTTCCTGCTCATGGGCAATGACCCCCCCCTCCCCGTATGTATGCATTGTTCATCACAACTTCAGTTCGGCATATTCTGTTAGATTGTTCGTATTATTCCCATATCAGAAATACTAACTTCCTTTCTCTGACACAAATGCAAGAACCTTTATCACTACCCCACCTATTGGGAAACAAGCTCAATCTGGATGAGCTTTTTGCTTATCTCAAACAAATTAGGAAATAAGGAAAAACAAATAAGGCAAATTCCGGTATTATTCCAAATATTTGAATAGGCACATTTTGGCCTCAGTTGCCCTTGTGCCAAAAAACCTCTACACCACCAACAACAACAACTGCCATAAGAGGGGGAGTGAAAGCTGCTGGGGACTGAAGGCCAACCTATAGGCCTGACATAGCCTAGGTGTCAGGAGCATGAGTGCAGTTGCACACACTACTGCACTCTTGGGTCTTTTGGCAATACCCCAAATTCTCTCTCAGGTTTCTAGATTCCACCCAAGAGGGCAGTTAGGCTAATTAATCTATCTCTAGAGATAGATTAATTAGTCTCTTTCTCAAAGATGTTCTGTTTCTGCTGATACCTATTAGCATTAGTAGAGGCATTTGATGCAAGAAAGCAAGCTTATGCAGCATCAGCCAAAAAAAAAAAACCCCACTTCCACTTCACCCCTCTGTTCGTTCAAAATACCTGTCCAGCTGAGCCTTAAACTTATTTAGGCTATCAACCTCCACCACAAGGGATGGCAGTCTGTTCCACCAACCAACCACCCGCTGGCTAAAGGCAAATTTCCGCACGTCTATCCTACATCTGTCTTTCCTCAATTTGAATTTATGCCCTCTCAGGTGATTTTTCTGAGCTAGAGGAAGAATCCCATCAGCATTGAGCATGCTTAAACCATTCAAGGCTTTATACACCTCTATCAGATCGCCTCGCTTGTGCCTAGTCTCCAGACACTGTAATTTGCAAAACTTAAGCCTTTCTTCGTAAGAGCACCCCTTTGTTCCATTCACTAATCTTGTTGCCCTTCTCTGTACTCGTTCCAGCAGCTCTACATCCTTCTTGAAATGAGGCCTCCAGACCTGTATACAGTACTCTAGGTGTGGCCTGACCATTGCCTTATACAATGGAATAATCACCTCCTTATCCCTGCTGGAAAAATTCCTGTATATCATTGACAATACTCCATGAGCTACTCTTGCAGCCCGTCTGCACTGCTCAGAGAACTTCATATCTGCCTGCACAATCACCCCCAAGTCCCTTTCATTCTCCACCACTGTCAGTGCAGCACCACAGAGTTGATACGTTGCTCTGGGGTTGCTGTTTCCCATGTGTAGTACTTTACATTTGTCAATGTTAAACTTCATTTGCCACCTCTCAGCCCATCTGCTCAACCTTTCCAGATCCTGTTGCAGCAGCATAGTGTCAGTAGTGTCCTTGACAACCCTGCCAACCTTTGTATCATCTGCAAACTTGGACATTAAGCTTGATATACCATCATCAATATCATTTATAAATACAGAAAACAATAATGGACCCAACACTGAGCCCTGAGGGACTCCACTAATAACATTAGTCCACAATGAGCAGTGCCCATTGATTACCACTCTCTGTCTTCTCCCCCTCAACCACCCCTTTATCCATAGCAGCAATTTGCCTCCAATGTCACACTGCTCCAATTTGTGTAGCAGTCTTCCATGTGCAACAGTATCAAAAGCCTTTCTAAGATCCAAGTATATAATATCAAAGTTATTCCCTGCATCCAGTTCTTTTGTGACTGCATCATAGTATCCAATCAAGTTGGTCAGGCAAGACTTCCCCTTAACAAAACCATGCTGTGTCTGAGCTATAACTGAAGTCTTGTCTAAATGATCCTGCAGTGCTTCTTTTCTATAGATACCTTTTCTATAGATACTTCCATGTGCATTATTCAGTTGAATAATGCACATGATACCTATAATTCCCACTGTCTTGTCCAAACCACTCCAAACACATGCTGCAACCATTCAGCATCCTTTTACTGTCCAACTTCAAACTCACAAAATGAACTTTTTTTTCTTCCTTATTTATTCTTTCAACTTCCATTTTCTGGAACCTCCCTTCAAACGTATTACTTGAAAATTACAATCTATAGAAACTCAGGTGTGTTGTTAACAATTATCTTCTTTCTTCTTCTGTACCTTCCATCCATGCATGGTTCTAAGTACTATAAGTTCTAATACCTTTTGGGCTTGGGGAGGGGGGGGATTTCATTAAAAAAAAATCTAAAATTTTATTTCTTTGTGCTTATAGTTGACTTTGCTCCAAATATTTGGAATGGCAATTATTCCTCATATTACTCATTTATATTCCAAATGGTGAATATAAATAGTATTAGCAATATAGTGCAAGGAAGCTACAGGCTTTGCTACAGTGGCCAAAATAATAAACAACTCAATAAAAACTAAAAATAATAAAAATTAAATGTAAAAAATTGTAAAAACAAACTAACCTTTTTTTGTATTTTTTTATTTCCCCTTTTCTCATAGGTAACTAACCAAGTTACCTTTGAATTTCCCCAGGCTGTCATGCTCAGCTACCCATAGGGGTAACTTATTCCAGTAATTAACAGTTTATTAGCCAAAGCACAGTTTCCTACAATCCCTTGTGTAAATACTGAAGAATTAAATCTGATTATGCTTGTCATCAAATATAATTAAAACACTTAATGTAAATGTGATTAACTGGATCCTGTACATTTAGATCATAGAGGATGTACATCTACTACAAGTGTTCCACAAGTAACTGTGCAGTAATTTCTGTGATATTATGCACAGTGCATAGCATCTGGATTTTCTGTGTGGCAATGTAGTCGGTTCAAAATTGTAAAAAGAAAATTCAACCCCTGTGTTTATCCCTCCTCATGTAGGTAATTAAAATTCATCTGCTTTTGAATCATTTCCAAGTTTGTAATGAAATGTTTAAATGTTAATAGAAGATTACTTTGAACATATTATTTTAACTTAATTTTTTTTGCATTAATTATACACTAGCCAACACAATTTTTACCCCCAAGAACTTAAATGTTGTTTTTAACCAATTTTTATGCATAGATTTAGAAAATCACCATGATAGTTTCATATTATGTCACATTTATTAAATATAGAGGGAGTTATGTTTTACCAAAATATGCCAATTTCGTGTAATCTAGCCAGTAATATATGACGTACTGATTTATTTTAACAGATATAAGCTAATTGTCTTAATTTGAGCAATCGATTCTGGCCTCTGTTTTCTTATGATAAATATAGTCAGACTTCTACCTGTAGTTCTTAGATTCAAATTCCAATGCAACAATTTACAATTTGAAGAGAGCATACTTGGCATTTTTGGTGAGGATTTTTGTAGGCTGTGCTAAGGTTTCCCAAGTATTAGCTGATTGTGACATGATCTCAGAGTTGTAAATCTATCCTCCAAACATAAACAGCTGCTCAAGAGTAGGAGGGTGCGGCCTGTGTGTGTTTGTGTTAAATTAAAACAGGTGTGTACTAAAATATATCATTCATCAAATTTGAAAAAAAATACATTAGAAACTAAGAGAGAAATTTACAGTGATATCTTTAAATGAAGTTAGAGAGATAATAAAACATAATTAGCATTTATGTCTAAAATGTTTGAATAAGTTTACAAATCAAAGTAATGTGAAGCTTTTTTGATTTGTAAAAAAAGTTAATGTGTAGCCACTAACTCTTTCATTGGTTTGCATACATTTATAGCATGCAATGCTATAAATGCAATTTTATTTATGATTAAAAAAAAATTCTTCAAAACAGAATCTCAGAAAAAAATGCTTCCTTTCATGAAAAATCTTTCTGTGTAATGAACGTGTATTAGTAATATAAAATGACATAGGAGAATAGCTGAGACATAAGAGTTGGCCTAAAAGTTCCCAAGCTGAACAAAGGGTAGCTTTTATTTATTCATAGGTAGTTTTCCCCTTCACAGTAATTTTTTTCAGCCAGAGTTTCAGCCACTTCTGGTAGTACCACTGGAAATCTTACTTTGAGATAGTGTCCAGTATACTTATAATTATGTTTGGTTTTCATAAACGTTATCATTTATTGAGCTGAAATTTCATCTTTTAGTGGAACAAGAAGTTACAGGGAGGTTAGGTTAAAGAAATCAGAGACTGGATGGAGGAAACCACTGATAAATTGTTCTTGGTTGAAAATTGCTGCACAACAAAGTTATGTTCACTGGAACATTGATGCACTGCAGAAACCAACGTTCTGATTACTTGCCCCACTTCTCAGGATGTTATTATAAATCTTTACTCAAATGCCTAACCTAAGTTGGGTGAATTCCTGAGAAACATTTTTCCTCACTGCCAAAAAACACAACCATTATGCTCTTCTAGTTGGACCTGATCTGCCTCACTTTTCTTGGAAATGAAGAATGTTTCTTCCACTGGGAGAGCTGTTGTTTTGTTTCTGGATCATAACTGAAAACTTGTCTTTCATCTGCATTATGATCTTGGAAAGGAATCCTTTCTGATATAATGCAGTAGGTCCTGTCAAGGCAAAACCATCTCTTTCTTGATGATTCCCTTCTACTTCTTCAACCCCAGGGGCTCACATCTGGTGAGTATGGGCTTGCGACACCCAGGGTCCTGAGCTGGATATCATCATTCTTCTCTTTCTTGATGATTCCCTTCTACTTCTGACTCTTGTTCTCTCTCTCTCTCTCTCTCTCTCTCTCTCTCTCTCTGAGGTGCCTCCATAGCCAGATGAGAAGGAGCAGCAGTGCATAGCACACGCTTTTTGATTAGACCGGGGTTCGAGCCCATCACCACCAAATACCGGAGGATGCGGAAAGGAAGGTCAGGGAATGACCACCGCATATCCCGGAGCAATATGGCCTTAGTTGCTAATGCTCCTAAAAACCACATAACAACAACAACTCTCTCTTTCTCTCTCTCAGGGTAATTCAGAAATTTTTTTTTTTTTTTTTTTTTTTTTTTTTTTGGCTAGTACAGCATAAGCCTCACGTTTCCTTGCACCATATAGCTAATAATAATAATAAAACAACTTACTTTCTGTGTGAGTCTGAGAAGATAAAGCATTAATTGTGTAGAAATCCATAGGTACAAATTGCTGCAGTCTTCCTTTAAAATATACCAACATGATCAACATAAGCACATCCCAACCACACCATGAAGTCAATCATTCAGAAGAACTGACAACATATTGTTGTCAGTTCTCAGGTAAGGGGATGGTTGAGTGGGAGAAGACAGAGAGTGGTAATCATGGACACTGCTCTTCGTGGACTATTATTAGTGGAGTCCCCCAGGGTTCAGTGTTGGGTCCATTGTTGTTTTCTGTATTCATTAATGATATTGATGATGGTATATCAGGCTTAATGTCCAAGTTTGCAGACGATATGAAGGTCGGCAGGGTTGTTAATGACAGTACGCTGCTGCAACAGGATATAGAAAAGTTGAGCAGATGGGCTGAGAGGTGGCAAATGAAATTTAACATTGACAAATGTAAAGTACTGCATATGGGAAGCAGTAACCCCAGAGTAACGTATCAACTGGGTGGTTCTACACTGACAGTGGTAGAAAGTGAAAAGGACCTGGGGTAATTGTGCAGGCAGATATGAAGTTTTCTGAGCAGTGCAGATGGTCTGCACTGCTGTTGTCTGAGCAGGATCATCAACAATTGAACCACCAACATCAAGTGGACCAATCTGATTCATCCCCTTCCTTCTAGAGTTTATATAAGTAAAGAAGTCTGTTGTTTCTCTTTGTATCTTTGCCAAGGATTTCTCGTAATCAGTCTTCGCTTCCCTAACCTCCTTTGTGACTTGATTAGAAACTAGCTGATATCTGCCATAGGCTTCTGTGTCATCTGCTAATTTATATGCACCCCACGCATTTTTATTCTCTCTGCCATGAGTCTCATTAGTTCATCTGACATCCATTTAGGCTTAAATCTAATTATAATCTAATCTAATTATAAAACCATTATAATGTTGGTGACCAAACCATACGTGACACTGTAAAAAATAAAGGGAAGCTATTAGATTTAAAATCGACATCGTGAAAAATAAAGGGAAGCATCGTATTGGACACGCGAGTATTATGTGGTAAGGTTTTTCATTTTTTTTTTTATCTATCTCCATACTTTTTCACGTAGGTTGCTGAACATTTTTCGATACAGTAAGTCCCCGACTTACGTTATTTATATTTTTTTTATATGACTGAATATTTCAGTGAAGGGGACACACATTTTACTGTAATACTGTAACTTAAAAACCCACCGAAAAACCCTCCCGTTTATAATGAATTGCAGTAACAGAAAAGCCCAGTAACCCGGAAAGTGCAAATTGTTTTATGGTAGTCTTCTTCAAGAGGAGTGTTTCCATTTACAATGGATTTCCTCAGCCTACAAGTTATTTTTTGGTAGGAATTTTTTCCCGCCATAAAGTGCGATTCCGATGTCTTGGTCGCTTAAGCTTTGGGCTGTCATGCACTCCCGTACTCCATCCATCCATCCATCCATGTCCTCGTAAGTCTTCCACTTCTCCTTCTTCCAGGATATCCTTTGGATGGTAGTGACCTCCGGAAATGTGCTTTAGTAAAATTTGATAGTAAATCTATCAAAAAAAGGAAAGTGATCGAGTTGGATCAGAAAATTAAAATAATAAGGAGATATGAAAATGGCCAAACATTAACAAGTAGCGTGGGGAATTCAGATTTGTCAGTGGCAACGAGGAACACGATAATATAGGAGAAAGACAGAATACGAGAAGTGGTGAAGGGTATTGGTACCAATGAAGTCAACTATAACAACCAAAGCTATGAAACACATGTCAGTCTTTACAGTACTAACATGCGTTTTTTTTTTCCTTTTATGTTTTCTTTTCTTATGTGCCACTCAGGCCACTTCACCGCCACCCCCAGATAAAGTTTTTAATTTTTTTTTTTTTTTTATGAAAACCCCAAATACGAAAGGCATCAAAACCTATAGCACTTAGTATCGTGCATGGATTGAAGGAGAAGTATGGGGGAGGGGGATGCTGGAAACTTTGCTCTAGAGACTAAACATGGGTTTCACCACTTCAAGCCTCCAATAAGCAAAGTGGTGGTATTTCACCGGTTGATGAAAATCTACCACCTAATACTAATTAAAAATATATAACTATTTTTCTTCATTCTTCTGAAGATATGTGATTTTTGCAATTTTGGCATATCAGGGATATAGTAGCAATATACCCACTGGATCTGGGCCCAGTGGAAAGCCAACATATATTTTGTTGCAAACGATTTGATTCTCCTTGTAAAAGGAAACACAAGAGTGGTAGAGTTAAGATCAAATGCTGCCTTCATGAACTGCAGGAGTGGGCACAAATGCGCATTCTCAGGTTATCATCTGAAAAAACTAAATCCATACTTTTAAAGGAAACCCAAAGAGACCCCCTACCCCCAAAAAAAAATTAACAAAAAAAAAAAACAGTAAAAATGGTATCAGATCTAAACATACCTATGGGTTGTTTTTTTTTTTCTTTTACTCAAAATGACTCAAAATTGAATTTTTATCCCCATTTGGCATACTTGGCAAAAAAAAAAAAGTGAGAAACTATGCATTCATGATTGCCATAATCATTTGGGCTCACTGGGGGTCTCAAAAGAAGCACCCTGGCAAAACATATACCGAGCAGTGTTCTTGCCTGTCTGTCATCACCTATGGAGCCAGTACGTGGTTTGCTGCATAGTCAGAAACAGAAACAAATTAGAGACAATTCAGGGAACAATACTTCTCACTATCACCAGAGCATGTTGCACTATGTGCACACGGGAACTGCAGGTGCTCTCACACTTTACTTGGAAATAGCCAAAAGACACTTATACTATAGACTTAAGAAGGGCATACCCTAGAATTTCTGCGGATAGCCCTTGACACAGCCAAGGGATATCCCTAAGTCTGAAAGAAAGAGAATAGCCACAATGCTCCATGAGCTAAGGCAAACAAATTGGGAGAGGGAAACCAGGGATCTGGTTACCAAAAGGTTTCTGCCACAAGTGGCAATAGTTAGCCCAAAGCCACCAAAGTGGTTTGCCCCTGAACATTTTACAACATTTATACTGACAGGCCATAGCTCCCTAAAGGCAAAATTAACCTCCTTAGGGCAGACTGATGACCCAAACTGTACCTGTGGCAAAAGTGAAGACTGGGCATACATTTTCTATGAATGTATAATTTACAATATCCCGAGAACCCAACTATTAACAGAAATTGGCCCCCTAATTAGAGAACATGAACACTTATATATGAGAAGAAAATAATTACAAAGCTTTCACACACTTCACACAAAAAATATTTGAAATGCACAGAGACAGGCCTTACAGCAAAACGACAACCCATAGCCAAAGATCCCAGGTTTTTCACCACACCCAGATGACGACATTTTAAACTGATAGGGTAGCTATATCAGCTCCCTGACAGATACCCAAATATGACTAAACTGGATTGACTAGAACCCCCAGATTTATTCTGCAACTAGTGGGGACCTGGTTGCCCACACCAAACAAATGAACATGTACAGGCAGCCATGGAAGCAGCTTAGCTGAAAAATATTAGTAAGCTAGCAGCAAGGGGATGAAATGTAGAATGAATGAAAGAGTGTGAAAGACTGAGTGAATGAGCTGGGCACTGAATGATAGAGTGAAATAGGAATTGTGGTAAAAGGGAATGAATGTTAGTTTTGGTGAGAGTGACCCAGCAAGGGAATAATAGTGTGAGTTAGTGTTATGGTAAATGGGAATGAGTGAAATTGACTGCACAAATACATAGTTAACAATATATTTATTAGAAATACTATATATATATATATATATATATATATATTTTTTTTTATGAAAATCCCAAACATGATAGGTATTAGAACTTATAGTACTTGGTACAGTGCTTGGGTTGGAGGTTGAGAAGACGACAGAAGATATTTGTTGACATTAGACTTGAACTTCTGTAGACTGTAATTTTCAGGAAATACGTATGAATGAAGCTTTTTCAAAAAAAGAGCAGATGAATGAATAAATGAGGAAGATGAAAAGTTTGTTCTGTGAGTTTGAAGTTGGAGTGTAAATGGATGTTGGCTCGTGGTGGCACGTGTTCAGATTGATTTGAAAGAGAGAGTGGGAATAATAGAAGCCAATTCAGAAGAACAGTCCCCATGGAAGTATCTGTAGAAAAGGCATGCAGCAGAAACAGTACATCTATGAGACAGCGAGTGGAGAGACTCTGTTTGTCCTCTTCTGAATGCAATCTAGAAACCTGAGAGAGGTTTTGGGGGCATCGCCCCAGATGTGGGAACAATATTCCATGGTAGGGTGGATTTGCGATTTGTACAGAGTGAACAGCTGTGTGGAAGAAAAGTAACGCCAAGAGCGAAAGAAAAAACTAAGTTTTTTAGTTGCAGAGGAAGCATTATTTGTGATGTGCTTGTGCCAAGAGAGATTAGAAGCCAGGGTAAATCCCCAAAAGTGAGATATTTTGCCTAGAAATCACAGTGTCAAAAAAGATAAAAAATAGGAGCAGAAGAATCCTTTTTGCGAGATATAAGACAAGACTGAATTTTAGAAGGATTGAAATCAACTAAGTTCTCTTTGCCCCACTGGAGAATTACCAGGAGATCGGCATTTAAGGAACTGGTAGCAGATATTCGAGGAGTTGAAGCTGATTGAGCAGAGCAAGGTTTCTCAAACTGGAAAGTGGAATGCAATGTGCTATCATCAGCAAAACTATGGATAGGATTTCCAGTCAGTGGAAGGTCATTAATATACAAGAGTAGAAGAGTGGGGACAAGAACTGAACCTTGGGGGGGAAACCAGCATTAGTAGAGAAGTTAGAAGACAGAAAGCCATCTACCATCACCCTCAGTGAGTGATCAGAAAAAAACTGGATAACCAATTACAAAAAACAGTTGGCAAACCATAAGATGGAAGCTTGTTTAGAAGACCTTTATGCCAAACATGATTGAAAGCCTTTGAGATGTCAAGAGCAACTACTTGTGTTTCACCGAACTTTTCCATTGAATTAGTCAAATGAGTAACATTAGCCAGAATATCACGAGTGGACCGACACTGACGGAATCCATACTGGCAATCGTTGATCAGATGGAGGGTTTATAGGTAGTTTAAGAGTTGGTGTTTAATAGATTTCTCCATTACTTTAGAAAGAGCAGAAGTAATTGCAATGGGATGGGAGGGATTTTTCACCATTTTTAGGAACTGGTTGGATATGATCAAATTTCCAAGCAGAAGGAAAAATACCTTTGGAATAAGAAAGTGAAAAAAGGCAGCAAAGAACAGGAGTAAGTTCAGGAGCACAGGTTTTGAGAACAAGTGGAGAAATACCATTAGGACCTGGCGCTTTCTTAGCGTCAAGATTCGTCAAAATCCTTCTAACATCCTTTTGATGAAAGACCACAGGAGGCATTGAATGGAGTGTGTTGGGAATTGTGGGAGGTGTTTTACCAAGATCATTAATGGAAGAAAAATGGGATGCTAGCAGGTCAGCTTTATCCTTGGCTGAAGTGATAACGGAACCATTTGGTTTTGACAGAGGTGGGAGCAGAGATGGGCAAAAGTTGCGGCTAATAGCTTTGGTAAGAGACCAGAATGCTCGGCTACCATTAGGGCAAGAAGCAAGTTTTCTACTCTTAGCCTGTTCAAAATCTAGTTGGGACTGATTAGTAAATGCTTTACAATTGTTGTGAGCTTTGGTGTAGGCAGAAAATGAAACTGAAGAATTGGAAACAAGCCAATTACGATATGCAATGTTCTTCTCTTGAAGAGCCTTAGCAGATTTATTGGAAAACCTTGGTTTAGATAAAGGACGAGATTTTAAAGTGGAATGTGGAATAAAGGATTCCATTCCTACAAGAATAATTTCACTGACACAATCTGAGCAAATGTTGACATCAGAAGTTTTGAAACAGTAGTCCGACCAAGGAAAGGAAGAAAAGAAATCTCGCAGGTCACCCATTTTGTATTCTTGTAATGCCAAACAACATGAGATTGGGAGTAGCCATGAGATAAAAGGTTCCATTGGAGAAGAGACAATCACCAAGTTCTGATCTGAGGTGCCTAAAGGACCACTCACTTCGACTGTGTACTTAGGAGGGTCGTTTGTAAGAAAAATATCGAGGTAAATGAACAATCTGTGCAAGGTCATTAGTAATTGCAAAAGCCTCAGCATCTCGACCAGCTGTGTCTGTGTGACTAGAAATCGGAAGCTAGCTGGAGTTGTGAACGTTAAAATCACCACGGAAAATTACCTCACTGTTAGGAAAGTTGGATTGGAGAAAATCAAGTTGCAAGAGAGAAAGTCAAAGAACTCCAAGTGATTAGTGGAGTTGGGAGAACAGTTGAGACAACAGATGAATTTGACACAGTGAGGTAGAGAGATTTTGAGCCAGAGAAGATCGAAGAGAGGAGATTCCAAATTACCAAGTCTCTGACAGGGAATATCAGAACGGACATATGCACAAGTACCACCTTTGAGGCGAAAGGAATCATACAGCAAATAATTTGGGCAACTGAGATGAGCAGTAGTTGAATCAACCGATAACTAAGATTCTGTCAGAAAAAGTACATGGGGTTTTGGCAGACTGCAAGTGGAAATGGACATCGTTGAGATTAGAATTGAGACCACATATATTTGTGAAATAACTAGGAAGTGTACTAACACAATCTGCACTATATACTGTACTAACAATACACACTGTACCTGACAGTTTGAATAAATTCAAAGGTCAACTAAATACTTAACCTGTGTGAGGAAGGAAGCATATAATTTGTGTTTTCTTTATCTACTTGGTTGGTTTTTTTTTTGCCAGTGCCTGTGGCTTTCTTGCACTTTATGGTGAATTACTATTTAGGCATCATTTTTTTAGAGAAATTGGTCATGAAATTTTTGCAAGTAATGTAAAAATACTAAGGCCTGAAACTTTAAAATTAAAAGAATCCAGTTTAAATAGAAGTATACTTCACTAAAAACAGTTCTATTAGATCTAACATTTCTATTACAGGTTATAGTCTGGGACATATAAGTTAATGTGGCTCCTTTGAGCTTGCAGCAGACAGGCTTTTGCTCCTACAAGAAGTATGGTGATAAACATGGAATTGGTAAACATGGAACATGGATTCTGGAAACAAGGTACATGGATTCTGGAAACAAGGTACTGACTGTTTTTTAATTCGAGCAGATTTGGATATATTTTTTCCAGGGTGACCTTCTGCTAATGATAGGTCTAGCTGGATAGGCAGATTTATTGGCTTCTATATGGCACTGGTCTCATCAGAACATTGGACATCCATTTAAGTCTAAGCCTTGAACAGTATCTTGTAGTTGGTATAAAAAGCCCAGTAGGTTCTATGATTACTTCCCCGAATGCTTCCCATTTAGAAATTGCTGTTTGTAATACCATTGTTCTTTTTTTTTCTCTTTTTTTTTTTTTTGAAAAATGAGAAAGAAGATAATAGATGGAGTAAAGCTGCAACTGAATGGATACCACTGGAACATAGAAACAGAGGTTGACAAAAAAGGAGATGGTGCAACGAGTTGAAGGAGTTTGCAGGAGGAAACTGGCCAACCACAATACGGGGCAAAAAATGATGAAAGATTTTGGGCCTTTAGCATTAGTAGAGGCATATGATGCAAGAAAGCAAGCTTATGCAGCATCAGCCAAAAAAAAAAAAAAAAAAATTCCACTTCACCCCTCTGTTCGTTCGAAATACCTGTCCAGCTGAGCCTTAAATTTATTTAGGCTATCGAGGGATGGAAGTCTGTTCCACCAACCAACTACCCGCTGGCTAAAGGCAAATTTCCACACATCTATCCTACGTCTCTTTCCTCAATTTGAATTTATGCCCTCTCAGATGATTATTCTGAGCAAGAGGCATAATCCCATCAGCATTGAGCATGATCAAACCATTCAAGGCTTTATATGCCTCTATCAGATCACCTCGCCGGTGCCTAATCTCCAGACACTGTAATTTGCAAAACTTAAGCCTTTCTTCATAACAGCAACCCTTCGTTCCATTCAATAATCTTGTTGCCCTTCTCTGTATTCGTTCCAGCAGCTTTACATCCTTCTTGAAATGAGGCCTCCAAGACCTGTATACAGTACTCAAGGTGTGGCCTGACCATTGCTTTATACAAGGGAATAATCACCTCCTTATCCCTGCTAGAAAAATTCCTGTATATCATTGATAAGACACCATGAGCTACTCTTGCCGCCTGTCTGCACTGCTCAGAGAACTTCATATCTGCCTGCACAATTACCCCCAGGTCCTTTTCATTCTCTACCACTGTCAGTGTGGTAGAGAATGAGAATGTTCCATGTGCAACAGTGTAGTACCACAGAGGTGATACGTTGCTCTGGGGTTGCTGTTTCCCATATGTAGTACTTTACATTTGTCATATGTAGTACTTTAAACTTCATTTGCCACCTCTCAGCCCATCTGCTCAACCTTTCCAGATCCTGTTGCAGCAGCATAGGATCAGTAGTGTCCTTAACAACCCTGCCAACCTGCAAACTTGGATATTAAGCTTGATATACCATCATCAATATTATTTATAAATACAGAAAACAATAATGGAACCAACACTGAACCCCGAATGACTCCACTAATAACATTAATCCACGATGAGCAGTGTCCATTGATTACCACTCTGTCTTCTCCCCTTCAACCACCCCTTTATCCATAGTACCAATTTGCCTCCAATGCCATACTGCTCCAATTTGTGCAGCAGTCTTCCATGTGCAACAGTATCAAAAGCCTTTCTAAGATCCAAGTATATAATATCAAAGTTATTCCCTGCATCCAGTTCTTTTGTGATTGCATCATAGTATCCAATCAAATTGGTCAGGCAAGACTTCCCCTTAACAACCATGCTGTGTCCGAGCTATAACTGAAGTGTTGTCTAGATGATCCTGCAGTGCTTCTTTAACCAGTGCCTCCATTAATTTTCCTGGAACAGAAGTTAAACTCACAGGTCTATAATTACTTGTGTCAGCCTTTGATCCTCCTTTGTGAATTGGGGGTCACATTTGCACATCTCTAGTCTATGGGCACCTCCCCTGAGTCCAAGGAAGCTGTCATAATTATGGCTAAGGGTTTGCTTACTTCTTTTGCTGCCTCCTTTAATATAACTGGATAGATCCCATCCATCCCAGGTGCCTTTCTTGTGTTTATCTTCAACAATTTCTCCTCCACTTTACTCTCAGTTATTACAAGATTATCTAGCTTACTGCCAGAGTTGAATACACCTCTGGCATTCCCCTCGCTAGTTACCTGAGCAGGATCATCAACAGTTGAACCATCGATATCAAGTGGACCAATCTGTTTCATCCCCTTCCTTCTAGAGTTTACATAGGTAAAGAACTCTTCTGTTTTTCTTTGCATCCTTTGCAAAGGTTTTCTCATAATCTGCCTTCGCCTGCCCAACTTCCTTTGTAACTTGGTTACAGATCAACTTATATCTATCATAGGCTTCCGTGTCGCATGTTAATTTATATGTATCCCATGCATTTTGCTTCTCTGCCATATGTCTCATTAGTTCATCTGACATCCATTTAGGCCTAAACATTAAACAGTATTTCTTAGTTGGTATGTAAAGCCTAGTAGCTTCCAAGATAAGTACTTTGAATGCTTCCCATTTTGAATTTGCTGTTTGTAACATCATCAGTTGGTCGCACTGTATAGAATTTAAATACTGTCTCAGACCGTCGTGGTCGCCTTTACGAAAGCAATAACCCTTCCCTTTACCCTTGATGGTAGTTACCTCTTTGAGTAAATCCCACTTCAGCACACTGTGATCACTGCCACCTAGTGGTTCTTCTATCTGGAGATTCTTAATGCATGAAGAATCACTACTGATAATCAATTTGCTAGCACTGTGATCACTGCCACCTAGTGGTTCCTCTATCTGAAGATTCTTAATGCATGAAAAATCACTACTGATAATCAAATCAAGAGTATTACTCCCTCTAGTTGCCTCCCGAACATTGTGATGTAGAAAACAATCATCCAATAAATCCACAAAAGCCTTGCTAGTGTGTGAGTGACCAACCCACAAATTCCAGTCAATATCTGGGAAATTAAAATCCCCCATTATAAGACTTTCTGATTTACTGGCCCACTATTTCCCTGTTCAGTTTCTTATTATACTCATCAGAATCATTAGGCCTATAGCACACTCCTACTCTCAATTTTGATCTCCCAATGCTTATGTCACACCAAACTGACTCGACACTGCACTTTGCCCAGCAGCGGGACAGTAATGGCTAAGAAGAATATGAAAAAGAATACTGTTGTTAATGTTTAGGTTTGCAATTGTTATAATAATGTCAGTGTGGTTAATGACAGTAATCAAGGTATACTACAACAAGATCTAGAAAACTAGGGAGATGGGCTGAGAAATGCCAAGTTTAATATTGACAAGTGAAGGTATTGCATATGGTTAGCAGTAATTCAAGATTAATGTACCACCAGTGTGGTACTACACTTAGTGTAGCAAAAAATGAAAAAGAGCTGTAGATAATTGTGCAGTCAAATATGAAGTTCTCTAAATAATGCAGAAAGGCTGACAGGACAGCTCATGGGGTTTTGTCAATGATATACAGCAATTTTGCTAGCAGGAATAAGGTGATTATCCCACTGTATAAGAAGGGAATGGTTAGGCTGCACCCTGAGTAGGGCATAGGGGCCTTGAGGTGTCATTTTACAAAGTATATGAATCTACTGGAATGGAGGCACAGAGGGCAACAAGATTGTTGAAGGGAACAAAATGGCTTCAGTTCTGCAAATTTTGCAGTATCTGGAGACTAAGGCCTTGAATGGGTTGAGCACGCTGAATTCTGATGGGACCCTTCCACTTGTTCAGATTAGTAACCTAAGGGGGCATAAATTCAGATTAAGAAAAGACAGACGTAGAATAGATGTGCAGAAATTTGCCTTTAGCCGGCGGGTGGTTAATTGCTGGAACAAACTTCCATCTGTCGTTGTGGAAATTGATAGGTTAAATAAATTTAAGGAGGAACTTGACAGGCATTTGGAGGGAATGGTGTGATTTTTTTTTTTTTTTTTGCTGATGCTGAATAAGCTCATACACTTGCTTTCTTGCATCAAATGCCACTACTACTAGGTGTGATGTGATCTCATTGAGGGGTTTAAGGCTTTGAATGGGCAAGCTCAGTGCTTGTGGTGGTATTCTTCCTCTTGCTCAGAGGCATAAATTCAAATTGAGGAAGGATGGTGCAGGATAGATGTGCTTAAGTTTGCCTTCAGCCAGCAGGTAGTTGACTGTTGGAACAAACTTCCATTTGTTGTGGAAGTTTGAATAAATTCAGGGAAGAACTAGACAAACTATTGAAGGGGATGGTGATGTGGGATTTTTTTTTTTTTTTGGCTGATACTGCATGAGCTGGCTTTCTTGCATCATTTGCTACTAAAATTAAAAAAACGTAAACTGCAACCATTATCAACTCACTGCAGGATGGAAGCCTCCTCAACAATTCATGTTAAGGGAAATATACAATAATCTGCCTTGCTGGTCCAGTGTGGGTTAGCAGATTGGCCGTATTTAGCAGTTAGGGGCCTGAACCCTGGTTTACTCAAAGAGCGTGTGCTACTGCATTCCTGACCACTTGGCTATGGAGGCCATTTGCTATTACTAATACTAATGTCAATTGGCCCCTCTGACTAGGATCTAAAAACAATCAGAGACAATTGTCACCTTTAAGAAAGGAAAAGCATTGCCCTTGACAGTAGTTGCATCTTTAGGTAAATCTCACATCAGTACACTATCAGTGCCACCTGTTGGTTCTATTATCTGTAGATGCTTATTGCATGAATATTCATTGCAGATAATTAGTTCAAGTGTATGCTTTCTCTCATTGTCACTCTGACATGCTGGAGTATAAAACAGGTATACAACAAATCCACAGAAGTCTTGCTATCGTGTGAGTGACCAATCCACAGGTTCTAGTTAATATCTCAAAAGTTAAAATCCCCAATATAAGACTTTCATTTCCTAGCCTACTTTAATTTCCTGTATAGGTGTTAATCATACCCATTACATTCAGTTGGCTTTTAACACACTCCCACTCATTTTTTTTTGTTTCTCAGCACTAATGTTGCACTCAGCCTTACCTGATCATATTGACCGGATTCTTTTTCACTGCCTTAGATTCTATGTGCTTTTTGACTAAAAGTATAAATTCTTCCCTGTCCTTCTTCTGACCTTTCCATCCTTCATGTCTAAGTTGCTCTGTTATCCCAACAGTGTATTTGCTGACTTAATCAGTACTTGAAATTTCCCCAAATTTATTTTGCTGTAATTCTAGCATTAGTGTACATCCAAGAATAAATGTACCTGTTTTTACTCTTAGTAATCTTAACAAAGCAGTGGTATTTCCTGTTTCAATAGAAGCAATGCAAGAATCACACCTTTGCCTACGGCTGCTATTAATCAGTTAGTCTGTTTATCCCCCAGGCTAGGAGTTTTGTGACCCTTCTAAGACTGTCTCAATAGCATCAGCAAATATCGTTGCATCCCTTCTATTTAAGTGAAAGTCATCCCTGTAAAAACACTTCTGTTAACACATTTACTGCCTTTGTGCATATATGTGTAAAACGGCACTAGGAGTGATGTGCCATAATATGCATGAGTGGTCATTCTTAAGTGGTCATAAAGTGAGTGCCATAAATATAAAAGCACACAAAATTATCAGCTACCCAGTGTTGGCATACTGATTGAACACTTTGTAGTAATGCACTTTTGTTTATAGACTTGGCATGCAGTTATTTGTTCTTTACTTGTGTTGATTTTAATTTATATACATGAAGCAACTTTTTAATAAAATTTTAAGATTTGTTCTGATTTACAACTCAGCGCAAAGTTGCTGTTTGCTTTTAGCAAAAATATTCTCTGGAAAGAATCTGCTGTTGATAACATCATGAGTTGGTCCCACTGTATAGAATTTAAAAACTGTCTGAGACCACCATAGTCACCTTTACGAAAGCAAAATCCCTTTCCTTTACCCCTGATGGTAGTTACACCTTTAAGTAAATCCCACATCAATACACTGTGATCACTGCCACCTAGTGGTTCCTTTATCTGTAGATTCTTAATGCATGATTAATCACTGCTGATAATCAGATCAAGAGTATTACTCCCTCTGGTTGCCTCTCAAATATGCTCCTGTAGAAAACAATCATCTAATAAATCCACAAGTCTTGCTAGCTTGTGAACCCACAGGTTCCAGTCAATATGTGAGAAGTTAAAATCCCCCATAATGAGACATTGTTTTCTGGCCCACTTGACTTTATACAATTCTTTGTTGTACTCATCAGAGTCATTAGGCGTATAACACACTCCTACTCTCATTTTTACTTTCCCAGTGCATATGTCACGCCAAACTAACTCAACATTGCACTGTCCATCTATGTCAACTGGATACACTTCCTTAGATTTTGTGTTTTTTAAACAATAGCATAACCCTTCCTATTCGTTCTGTACACACTGTACTCCCCAAATTCTAATTCTGTACTGCTTATATCTGTGTGACACCATGTCTCTGATATCCCAACATTATCCACTTTTGATGTCCTGATCAGCACTTCAAATTGATCAAATTTATATACTATACTCCTAGCATTGGTGTACAGGCAAGTATACATGAACCTGTTCTTAGTCATAGTTAACATAAGTCATAAGCCATAGGCTTTCTTGCACCATGCGGCCGTTACTAATACTAATACTAGCTCATGTATTTACTTGTTCCATGATGACTCCCACCAGTGCCAGAAATCCCCAGCAACTTGTTTTCCAGGCTGCTGCTGTTCAATCTAATAGAAGCAGTGCAAGAATCACTTTCACCTCTGCCTGTGGCTACTGTTAATCATTGTCTGTGCATTTTGACCCATCTGACACTGCCTTGCAAATAGATGGATCATAGCATCAGCAAATATTCTTGCATCCTTTCTATTTAAGTGTATCCTATCCCTGTAGAAACAATCTCTCCTGTTAACAAACACAGACCATGCTGCAAAAAATTCCACCCCACGAGCCTTGCACAATCTCTCCAGGGCCAAATTGATTGATAAGACTTGTGAATTTATTTCAACGTTGACCTGTACTTGTTAAAGCCGCAGATCTCTTACTCTAAATGCCATTAGTGACAACATGTACAACAAATGGAATGGGTAAACAATGTGAATGTCTTTTATTATGGGTTATTTTATTTGTTCTTAATTGATTTGAACAAGTGGAAGGGGAACTTACCACAGGGAATAAAATAATTTTTAAATCAACTGGATGATTGCAATTCTATCAGCATATTAGGAAAAGTACTAGGCAAGGGGAAAATGTTCTAGAAGTGGTCACTATCCATGAGTGAGATCATATTGTAGGTTTGATAGTACTGGAATAGAACCATTAGAGGTTCTATTCCAAAGAGTTTTAACAAGTTTTAAGTTGGATGATTAGGAAAGAGCTAGCAGCTGTTAAAAGCAGAGGAAAGGAAGTTAGAAGAAAGTTTAAGATGCTACATGACATTAATCATTCGGGGGAAACAGCATCAGATCATGAATATGTTAGATTTTTGTATACTGTACCTTTAAAACTAGAAACAGGAGCCTTAAATACATATATTATTAAAAAATATAGCAAGAGGAGGATGCCCAGATGAATGAATAGTGAGCTAGCCAGTTTAGTAGAGCAGAAAACAATGTCGTGGTAAAGTTACAAGCAATAAAAAGTATTGAAGCCTACAACAGCTTCAAGTTGATCTGTAATAGTACTACTGAAAAGTACTACCGTTGTTGATCTGTACTACTGAAAAGATTAGGTTGGCTAAGAAGGATTATGAGAAATTGCTGGTTGAGAGCAGAGAAGGGGACCAAAATTTTTTCATGTATTTGAATACTAAGAAGAGAAGAACAAATCAGATTGGACCCTTATGTAATAGGCATAGGAAGTCTTTCATAACCTAGATGATTGTTGGAGATAAACTGGTACTTTTCATCAATACTTAGAAAAGAAAGGCCTTCCTACTGTGGGAGGAACTGTGCGAGTGAAGACAGGAGGAAGTATGAAATAAGCATTACTGAAATTTCAGAAGACCATTAGAAAACTTTCTATCCTAAAGGCCAATAATGCTCCTGAAGTTGTTGATATCTTCTTCTTCAAGAGGAGTGTTTCCATTTACTTTTTCCATTTTCCATTAATGGGTTTCCTCAGCCTACAAGTTATTTTTGGTAGGAATTTTTTCCTGCCATAAATTGCCGTTCAAGGTGTCTTGGTCAGTTAAACCTCATGCTGTCATGCACTCCCATACTCCATCCATTCATCCATGTCCTCCCAGGTCTTCCTTTTCTCCTTCTTCCAGGAGGTATCCATTCTAGGACAGCCTTTGGATATCTGGTTTCTTGCATCCATTTTACATGTCCATACCATGTTAAATGCTTTTCCTTGATAGTGTGAATAATATTCTTTTTCACTTCCATTTTTTTTTTCTCTTATGTCTTGATTCCATTTTCTGTCCCTTCTAGAAGTTCTTGCTGAGCGTCTCCAAAAATCCATTTCTGTGTAGAGCAATTTGATTTCCCCTCGCCTATTCAATGTCCAGGTTTCCCCTCCATATAATAGAAGACTTTGTACAATTGTTTGAAATATAAGTTTCTTTGTTTTATTTAGAATATTTTTGCTCCATAGAACATAATTTAACATGCCAATAGCCTTTCTGCCGTCAGCAATTCTTATTGATCTCTGCTTGGGATGATCCATAACTTTCTAAAATTGATATACACCCAGTAATATTCAGGAGGCAGCAAGAGCACTCTTTTGCTGCCTCCCTCTCTGCTGTATTGAACCATTAAGGTTAATTATCATTAAACTCAGGAGAAATTCCTTTGTATTGGTAAAGTGTCACTTTATTGCCAGTACATAAAGGTAGTTCTAAGAGTCAAGTGATTATCTACCAAACAGAAAATCACGGAAGCAGTGATCAAGAGTGCAGTTCAGGATCATTTTGCTAGAAATGGAATTCTGATGGAAAATTTGCATGGTTTTGTAAAACAAAAATTATGTTTAACTAACCTGGTTAAGCTATTTTGATAGTCACTTATGAGCTGCACGAGAGTTTGCTGTGCAAACGGAACTTTTTGGAATCTCAGAAAAAGCCTTAGATGAATTGAACACTGGGTGCAGGATAGGAGGGATGTAATTAATGGTTACTCTTCACATTTGGGACAGCTGAAGAAAAGAGTGTTCCCAAGGATCAGTACTGGGGCCATTGTTGTTTTTGATATTCTTAAATAACATTGATAAAGGATAGGGCATGTTGTCAAAATTTGTTGCCAAGGTTGATAAAGTAGTTAAAGACCAAAAGAGCTTCACGACAACTTAAATAGACATCTGTGATAGTCAGAAAAGTTGTAAAGATTTAATGCATGATCTGACACTTGGGGAATAGCAATCCTAAAATAACTTATACACTTGGTAGGATCAAATTATAAACAGTAGAAGAAAATTAGCATTGGTAGAGGCATTTGATGCAAGAAAGCAAGCTTATACAGCATCAGCCAAAAAAAAAAAAAAAAAAATTCCACCCATCCTTGCACTCCAAATGTTTGTCTAGTTTTGCCTTGAATATAATTAAGCTGTCAACTGCTTCAACAACGGATGGAAATTTGTTCCAGCAGTTAACCACATGCTGGCTAAGTGCAAACTTCCGCACATCTATTCTACAACTGTCTTACCTCAGTTTGAATCTATGCACCCTCAGGTTGTTAATATGAGCAAGCAGAAGTATCCCATCAGCATTGAGCCTGCTCAAACCATTCAAGACCTTATGCACCTCAATAAGATCACCTTGCAGGTGCCTAGTCTCCAGATGCTGCAACTTGCACAACTTAAGCCTCTCTTGGTAAGAACATCCCTTTGTTCCTCTCACCAATCTTGTTGCCCTTCTCTGTACTTGTTCTAGCAACTCTACATCCTTCCTAAAATGAGGCCTGTATACAGTACTGAAGGTGTGGCCTGACCATTGCCTTATACAAGGGGATAATCACCTCCTTATCCCTTCTAGAAAAATTTCTGTATACCATTTACAAGACATTATGAGCTACTCTTGCAGAATGCCTGCACTGCTCAGAAAACTTCATATCAGTCTGAACAATAACCCCCACGTCCTTTTCATTCTCTACCATCTTGAGTGTAGAACCACACAGTATATATCTTACTCTGCGATTACTGCTACCCATATACAGTACCTTACATTTGTCAATGGTAAACTTCAGTTGCCAGCTCTCAGCCCATCTCCTCAACCATGCCAACCTTTGTATCGTCTGCAAATTTAGACATTAAGCCTGATGTACCTTCATCAATATCATTGATAAATACGGAAAACAACAATGGATCCACCCAGAGGGTTCAGTCCACCGGTGGAGTCCACCATCTGGGTGGACTCCACCGATAGCATTAGTCCGCGAAGAGCAGTGTCTATTTAATTACCACTATCTGTCTTCTCCCACTCAACCATCCCGTTATTCATAGCAGCATTTTGCCCTTAATACCATACTGCTCCAATTTCTACAGTAGTCTTCCATGTGCAACAGTATCAGAAGCTTTCCTAAGATCCAAGTATATGATATTAAAATTATATTTTGCATCCAGTTCCTTTGTGACCACATAATAGTATTCAATCAAATTGGTCAGACAAGACTTCCCCTTAACAAACCCATACTGTGTCCGAACTATAACCAAAGTGTTGTCAAGATGATCCTGCACTGTCATGTATGCCAAAGATTTCCCCAGAACACAAGTTAAACTAACAAGTCTGTAATTACTTGTCAACCTGTGATCCTCCTTTGTGAATTTGGGTCACATTGAACATCTCCAGTCCATGGGTACCTCCCCTGAGTCCAAGGAAGCTCTCATAATTTTGGCTAAATGTTTGCTTACTTCCTTTGCTGTCTCCTTTAATATAACTGTATAGATCCCATCCGCCCCAGGTGCCTTTTTTATGTTTATCTTCAACAATTTCTCCTCCAGTTTGCTCTCAGTTATTAAAAAATCATTTAACTCACTACCATAGTTTAATCCACCTCTGTTATTCCTCTCCTCATGGTTAATGTAGATGCAGAATACCCATTCAGTTTGTTGATGATCTTGCTCAGGTGTCACCATCTATGATACCTGAGCAAGATCATCAACTGTTGAACCATCGATATCAAGTGGACCAATCTGATTCATCTCCTTCCTTCTAGCGTTTACATAAGTAAAGAACTCTACTGTTTTTCTTTGCATCCTTTGCCAAAGATTTCTTGTAATCTGCCTTTGATGTTGTTGTTTGTTTATTTGGTTTTTAGGAGCATTAGCAACTAAGGCCATATTGCTCCGGGATATGTGGTGGTCATTCCCTGACCTTTCCGCATCCTCCGTATTTGGTGGTGATGGGCTCGAACCCCAGTCTAATCAAGAAGCGTGTGCTACGTACTTCTGCTCCTTCCCACCTGGTTACGGAGGTGCCAAATGCCTTTGTCTGCCTAACCTCCTTTGTAACTTGATTACAGACCGGCTTATATCTTCCATAGGCTTCTGTCACCTGTTGATTTTTATGTATCCCATGCATTTTTCTTCTCTGCCACATGTCTCATTAGTTGATGTGAAAACCATTTACCCCTTGAACAATATTTCTTAGTTGGTATGAAAAGCCTAGTAACTTCCAAGATTAATTCTTTGAATGCTTCCCATTTAAAATTTGCTGTTGTAACGACATCAGTTGGTCCCACTGTATACACTTGAAAAACTGTCTCAGACATCCAGTCACCTTTACGAAAGCAAAAACCCTTCCCTTTACCCCTTATGGTAGTTACCACTTTGAGTAAATCCCACATCAGCACACTGTGATCACTGCCATTTAGTGGCTCCTTTATCTGCAGATTCTTAATATGTGAAGAATCACTACTGATAATCAGAGTATTACTCCCTCTGGTTGCCTCCCGAATGTGCTGCTGTAGAAAACAATTATCCAGTAAATCCACAAAAGCCTTGCTAGTGTACGAATGACCAAACCGCAAGTTCCACAGAATATCTGTGAAATTAAAATCCCCCATTATAAGACAATCGGATTTACTGACTCACTCTGTTTCTCTGTACAAATTGCAAAATTGAGCGGAGGAGTGTGCTATAGGCCTAATGACCCTCATGAGTGTAATGAACAGCCGTGAGTCATGAGGCCTATAGCATACTACGCTCAATTTTGCTTTCCCTGTACTTATGTCACACCAAACTGACTCAACACTGCACTGTCCAGCCCTGTCAACTGGATGCACTTCCTTATGTTTCGTGTTTCTTAACTAATACCCCTCGACATGGGCACCTGTACGTGATGAGGGGACCTCCCAGTGAGGCTACTGTTCTTCCAGATTAGCATCATTGGAATGTAATGCCGATACCTTGGTTCCAGGATTACATCATTGGAATCTAGTGTGTGCAGCCATGCGCCACAACCTGTGGAAATTCGGAAAGGGGGATCCTGGTGGTTGAGGGTTGCTGCTTTGATAAGACGGGTGGTCCCGGACCAGCCCAACTGGGATCAATTGGCGGGTGGTTCTTACTGCTAGAGTCAGCTGCATTTTAATGTCTCCCTCCTTTTGTCCTCGGACGGAATCAAGGCTTATTGGAAATATGGGTATGGTGCTCCTAAGCAAACTTGGCTTCCAATTCGTGTACGCAGTATCTGCTAGTTCACAAGTGGGTGTCCCCTCGCAGGCTCCATGGTGGGTAAGGTACTTAGGGAATCGGAAATTTTTATCTTACTCTCATGAATAATTTAAATCCCTCTATTTCTTCTACAGCCCCAACAAGGTCGTTACTTAATTGATCATCAGATGATAATGACATGAATTCTGTTAAAAGAGCCAGAACTGAGGATATAACACAATCTGTCACACCTCTTCCTCATTCTCAATTCTGCTGGAAAATCAATCAATTGGGAAAATGTCACCCTTCTTTATCCAGAAAGGATTAGAAGGGATGGGATGATCACCTAAATCCGTAAAACAGCTGCATTTTGGAGATATTTCAGTTGAAGCATCAAATGCAATGCATGCTGAAAAAATTTTGAAAGCCACATATATAGGGGGAATAGCCATCATCATCATAACCCCTCACAAAACTGAACTCGTTACATGGTGTCATATCAGAATGGGATCTTCTTCACATTTCTGAAGAAGAGATCTGCTTTGAATTAAAAGAACAATGAGTGACAGATGTCAAGCATCCATGTGAAAGGATGGGAATCTCGTCCATACCAGAGTTCTCACCCTTACATTCAACACTCCATGCCCTCTTAAGTCCCATCAAGGCAGGCTATCTAAACGGCCCAGTGAGGATGTACGTACCAAACCCACTGAGGTGTTAGATGTAAAAAGTATGGTCTCTCACAAACAGCTTGTCGTGGTAACCCTGCCTATGCTCAATGTGGTGCTAAAGATTACGAGAGCAAGAAATGTCTAGCTCCTAAGCCAGACTACCAAGGTGAGCATCCAGCATACTCTACAGTATGTCAGCGGTCCTTGAGGTTGTCACAGACATTCTCTCAGATAAGACAAGCTGTACTTGCTACCTGGGAGTCTAAAGCACTGATGGAACTGATATTCGGGTGACATTCAAGTCAAGTGGACCCAATTTCGGCAAAGTCCGGACGGTTTCTGACAGCCAAATCCCCTGCTTGCACCTTCACAATGGTGAGACTGTTAGTAATCCTGGTTATAACCTCCATGCACAAGCACATGGTGGATGACCACCCAGGTGTGAACCAACGTAAGCAGGGGTCAAGGTGTGGCGCCGACACCACATAGAGGAATGCCGTTCCTCTGTATTGCCAGGCAGTACTAGGTGGTAGATGATTCTCATCAACCAGTGCAATACCACCACTTTGCTTATTGGAGGCTTGAAGTGGTGGAAACCATGTTTAGTCTTCAGAGCTAAAATCTGGTCAACTCTTCCATCATGCAGTATAATTGATGACTTTTGAGGTTACAATGAACATCGTGGCAAGATCCAATCATCCTTATATTTCGAGGGCACAGCTCTAAAATGGTGTTCGCAGGTCGGCTGCTAGTTAGTACACTAGGCCGAACCTATTGGTAACTCTCTAGGATGCTTCTGGATCAGCTAGTGTATAATCTTGCTCCCCCTACTCTGCCAGATAGTGACTGGAGGGAGCCCGAGTAGTGTATATGCAGGGGACATTGTTGAAGCCATGTTATGTCAAGGATCTGGGTATATTCTTACCAAGTGTACACCATATCAAAAATTTCATTACTTCATACAGCATGTCCCACCCACTTTTTCTTACTATTGAATACACCATGAATTGTCAAACCAATAGAGTAAGCTTATCAGCGAAAAGATCTAAACCTCCCAAACACTTCCTAATTCATTTCACAAATATACGTCGTCTCAATTCTAATGTCAACAATGTCTATTTCCACTTGCAGTCTGCCAAACCACATGTACTTTTTTCTGACAGAATCTCATTTATCAGTTGATTCAACTACTGCTCATCTCAGTTGCCCAAATTATTCGCTGTATGATTCCTTTCGCCTCAAAGGTGGTAGTTGTGCATATGTCCATTCCGATATTCCATGTCAGAGACTTGGTAATTTGGAATCTCCTCTCTTCGATCTTCTTTTTGGTGCCTCTGTAGCCAGGTGTGAAGCAGCAGCAGCGCATAGCACACGCTTCTCGATTAGACCGGGGTTCCAGCCCATCACCACCAAATACGGAGGATGCAGAAAGGTCAGGGAATGACCACCGCATATTCCCGGAGCAATATGGCCTTAATTGCTAATGCTCCTAAAAACCAAATAACAAATAACAATCTTTGATCTTCTCTGGCTCAAAATCTCTCTACCTCACTGTGTCAAAATCATATGTTGTCTCTACCGTTCTCCCAGCTCCACTAATCACTTGGAGCTCTTTGACTTCCTCTCTTTGCAACTTGACTATCTCCAGTCCAAATTTCCTAACAGTGAGGTAATTTTCCTTGGTGATTTTAACGTTCACAACTCCAGCTGGCTTCCGTTTTCTAGTCACACCGACCCAGCAGGTCGAGATGCTGAAGCTTTTGCAATTACTAATGACCTTGCACAGATTGTTCATTTACCTACAAGAATACATGACAATCCTAACCATACAGCCAACATGCCTGATTTTTTTCTCATAAACAACCGTTCTAAGTTCACTGTCGAAGTGAGAGGTCCTTTAGGCACCTCAGATCAAAACTTGGTGATTGTCTCTTATCCAATGGAACATTTATCTCATGGCTATTCCCAACCTCGTGTTGTTTGGCCTTACAAGAATGCAAAATGGGATGACTTGCGAGATTTATTTTCTTCTTTTCCTTCTTTGGATTACTATTTCAAAACTTCTGATGTCACCTTTTGCTCAGATCGTGTCAGTGAAATTATTCTTGCAGGAATGGAATCCTTTATCCCACACTCCACTTTAAAATCTTGTCCTTTATCTAAACCTTGGTTTTCCAATAAATCTGCTAAGACTCTTCAAGAGAAGAATTGCATATTGTAATTTGCTTGTTTCTGATTCTTCAGTTTTGTTTTCTGCCTACACTAAAGCTCGCAACAATTGTAAAGCAGTTATTAATCATTCCAAACTAGAGTTTGAACAGGCTAAGAGTAGAAACCTTGCTTCCTGCCCTAATGGTAGCTGACATTCTGGTATCTTGCCAAAGCTATTGGCCTCAAGTTTTGCCCATCTCTGCTCCCACCTCTATCCAAACCAGATGGTACTGTTGTCACTTCAGCCAAGGATAAAGCTGACTTGCTAGCCTCCCATTTTTCTTCCAACTTGTGTATTAATGGTCTTGGTAAAACACCTCCCACCATTCCCAACTCACTCCGTTCAATGCCTCCTGTGGTCTTCCATCAAAAGGATATCAGAAAGATTTTGACGAATCTTGATGCTAAGAAAGCTACAAGTCCCAAAAGTATTTCTCCACTTGTTCTCAAAACCTGCTCCTGAACTTACTCCTGTTCTTTGCTGCCTTTTTTCACTTTCCTATTCCAAAGGTGTTTTTCCTTATGCTTGGAAATTTCCTCATATCCAGCCAGTTCCTAAAAAGGATGACAAATCCCTCCCATCCAATTATCGTCCTATTGCAATTACTTTTACTCTTTCTTAAATAATGGAGAAATCAATTAACCGCCAACTCTTAAACTACCTAGAAACCTTCCGTTTCAATGATGCGATCAACAATCGCCAGTATGGATTCCGTCAGTGTCGATCCACTGGTGATATTCTGGTTTATGTTACCCATTTATTGACTAATTCAATGGAAAAGTTTGGTGAACCACAAGCAGTTGCTCTCGATATCTCAAAGGCTTTTGATCGTGTTTGGCATAAAGGTCTTCTAAACAAGCTTCCATCTTATGTTTTGCGAACTGTTTTTTGTAATTGGTTATCCAGTTTTCTCTCTGATCACTCACTGAGGGTGACGGTAAATGGCAATCTGTCTTCTAACTTCTCCACTAATGCCGGTGTCCTCCAAGGTTCAGTTCTTGCCCCTACTCTTTTCCTCTAGTATATTAATGACCTTCTTCCATTGACTGGAAATCCTATCCATAGTTTTGCCGACGATAGTACATTGCATTCCACTTTCCATTTTGGGAAGCCTTGCCATGCTCCATCAGCTTTAACTTCTTGAAAATCTGCTACCAATTCCTTAAATGCCGATTTCCAGGTAATTCTCCAGTGTGGCAAAGACAACTTAGTTGATTTCAATCTTTCTAAAACTCAGTCTTGTCTTATATATCGCAAAAAGGATTCTTCTGCTCCTATGCTTATCTTTGGTGGCACTCTGATTTCTAGGCAAAATGATATATCCCTTTTGGGGATTACCTTGACTTCTAATCTCTCTTGGCACAAGCACATTACAAATATTTCTTCCTCCGCATCTAAAAAAAACTTGGTTTTCTCTTTCGCTCTTGCCTTACTTTTCTTCCAAACAGCTGTTTACTCTGTACAAATCGCAAATCCGCCCTACCATGGAATATTGTCCCACATCTGGGGGTGGTGCCCCCAAAATCTCTCTCAGGCTTTTTGATTCCGTTCAGAAGAGGGCAGTTAGATTAATTAATGATTCAACTCTAACAGAGTCTCTCCACTTACTGTCTCATAGACGTACTGTTTCTGCTGCATTCCTCTTCTACAGATACGTCCATGGGCACTGTTCTTCTGAATTGGCTTCTATGATTCCTGCTCTCTTTCAAAACAGTACGAACAAGTGCCACCACCAGCCATCATCCATCTACTGTCCAACTTCAAACTCACAGAACCAACTTTTCATCTTCCTCGTTTATTTATTCAACTGCCGTTTTCTGGAACAACCTTTCTTCATATGTATTTCCTGAAAATTACACTTTACAGAAGTTCAAGTCCAATGTCAACAAATATCTTCTTTCATCTTCTCAACCTCCAATCCAAGCACGGTACTATGTACTATAGATTCTAATACCTCTCGTGTTTGGCGTTTACATAAAAAAAAAAAAAAAAAAAAAACGTAGCGGTAGAAGAACGAAAAAGATTTTCAAAAATTAAAAACTGAGCTGAACATCTCCTACCCAGAGGCCAGAAAATAAATCGAAGCAATAAACAGTGGGAAGCATTTATACACTCAAAGTTTCAGGTAATAGTACCATTGGGACCCAAACTGATATGACTATTCCCCCAAGGGGCTCGTTCACTCCCATTGCTCGCTATTTATTGAGTTCACTAAAGCCCATCCAAAAATTGCAGTCAGTTGCCACTCCAACATTGGTACCTCCTAGTGCGCGCCTCCGTAGCCAGGTGGGAAGGAGCAGCAGTGCGTAGCACACGCTTCTTGATTAGACCGGGGTTTGAGCCCGTCACCACCAAATACGGAAGATGCGGAAAGGTCAGGGAATGACCACCGCATATCCCGGAGCAATATGGCCTTAGTTGCTAATGCTCCTAAAAACCAAATAACAAACAAACAAACCTCCTAGTGCTCCAGCATTACGAACAGCGAGCACTAAATTAACATCACAGAAAACTGAACTGTGCACTTTGGGACAAGAAATAATGGATGTCGAAACCAAGGAGGTACATGATGAGTCAATCTTGGAACTCTTTGCCGAGGAAGAAATGAACACAGGACAGCATCCATATTTCCCCAAAAAAAATGAAGCCCTCAGCACCTCAGAAGCCGCCTCATGGATCATCCAAGCCCAAATAATGGCTAAATTCCTACGGTGGAATTGCTGTGGATTCCTTCGAAATACTGATGACATTAAGGCACTCCTGCAAAAGCACAAACCAGCTTGTTTCTGCATACAGGAGGCTTATGTAAAGGCAGATGATGTCCCTACTATGCATAACATTACCTTCATTTGTAAGGATAGAGTTGTGGATGGTCCTGCTCATGGAGGAGTTGCAATTCTCATGGGGAGCCACATTGCATTTCAACCTTTGCAACTTACAACTAGCATTGAGGCTGTAGCAATTCACTTTACAGTGGGATTCTTATTAACTGTATACTCTGTTTATTTGCCACCTAGGATTGACTTCCCCCAGAAACACCTTGATGATCTTATCATGCAGTTGCCTTCTCCTTACTTAATAGCATAAGCATTGGGAGATAAAATTGAGAGTTGGAGTGTGCTATAGGCCTAATGACTCTGATGAGTATAATAAGAAACTGTACAGGGAAATAGAGTGGGCCAGTAAATCAGAGAGTATTATAATAGGGGATTTTAATTTCCCAGATATTGACTGGAATTTGTGGGTTGGTCAGTCACAAACTAGCAAGGCTTTTGAGGATTTATTGGATGATTGTTTTCTACATCAGCATGTTCGGGAGGCAACTAGAGGGAGTAATACTCTTGATCTGATTATCAGTAGTGATTCTTCATGCATTACGAATGTGCAGATAAAGGAACCACTAGGTGGCAGTAATCACAGTGTGCTGAAGTGCGATTTGCTCAAAGAGGTAACTACCATCAGGGTCAAGGGAGGTGCCTCCGTAGCCAGGTGGGAAGCAGCAGTGCGTAGCACACACTTCTTGATTAGACCGGTGTTCGAGCCCATCACCACCAAATACGGAGGATGCGGAAAGGTCAGGGAATGACCACCGCATATTTCCGGAGCAATATGGCCTTAGTTGCTAATGCTCCTAAAAACCAAATAACAACAACAGGGTTAAGGGAAGATTTTTTGCTTTCATAAAGGTGACTATGGTGGTCTGAGACAGTATTTAAATTCTATACGGTGGGACCAACAACAAATTCAAAATGGGAAGCATTCAAAGTATTTATCTTGGAAGCTACTAGGCTTTACATACCAACTAAGAAATATTGTTCAAGGTTTAGACCTAAATGGATATCAGATGAACTAATGAGACATATGGCAGAGAAGAAAAATGCATGGGATACATATAAATTAATGGGTGACATGGAAGCCTATGATAGATATAAGCTGGTCTGTAACCAAGTAACAAAGGAGATCAGGCAGGCAAAAGCAATTATGAGAAATCTTTGGCAAAGGATCCAATGAAAAAAAAAAGGAGATTAGGCAGGCAAAGGCAGATTATGAGAAATCGTTGGCAAAGGATGCAAAGAAAAACAGAAAAGAGTTCTTTATCTATGTAAACTCAAGAAGGAAAGGGATGAATCAGATTGGTCCACTGGATATTGATGGTTCAACTTTTGATGATCCTGCTCAGGTGGCTAACAAACTAAATGAGTATTTTGCATCTACATTCACACATGAGGAGTTATTCAGGGAGGAGAACGCCAGAGGTGGATTAAACTCTTTCAGTGAGCTAGATGATTTTGTAATAACTGAGAGGAAAGTGGAGGAGAAATTGTTGAAGATAAACATAAAAAAGGCACCTGGGGTGGATGGGATCTATCCAGTAATATTAAAGGAGGCAGCAAAGGAAGTAAGCAAACCCTTAGCCATAATTATGAAAGCTTCTTTGGAATCAGGGGAGGTACCCATGGACTAGAGATGTGCAAATGTGACCCCAATTCACAAAGGAGGATCAAAGGCTGACACAAGTAATTATAGACCTGTGAGTTTAACTTCTGTTCCCGGAAAATTAATGGAGGCACTGGTTAAAGAAGCACTGCAGGATCATCTAGACAAGACTTCAGTTATAGCTCGGACATAGCATGGTTTTGTTAAGGGGAAGTCTTGCCTGACCAATTTGATTAGATACTATGATGCAGTCACAAAAGAACTGGATGCAGGGAATAACTTTGATATTATATACTTGGATCTTAGAAAGGCTTTTGATACTGTTGCACATGGAAGACTGCTTCACAAATTGGAGCAATGTGGCATTGGAGGCAAATTGCTGCTATGAATAAAGAGGTGGTTGAGGGGGAGAAGACAGAGAGAGTGGTAATCAATGGACACTGCTCATCGTGGACTAATGTTATTAGTGGAGTCCCTCAGGGGTCAGTATTGGGTCCATTATTGTTTTCTGTATTTATAAATGATATTGATGATGGTATATCAAGCTTAATGTCCAAGTTTGTAGACGATACGAAGGTTGGCAGGGTTGTCAAGAACACTACTGACACCATGCTGCTGCAACAGGATCTGGAAAGGTTGAGCAGATGGGCTGAGAGGTGGCAAATGAAGTTTAACATTGACAAATGTAAAGTACTACATATGGGAAACAGCAACCCCAGAGCAACGTATCAACTCTGTGGTACTACACTGACAGTGGTAGAGAATGAAAAGGACCTGGGGGTGGTTGTGCAGGTAAGTATGAAGTTCTCTGAGCAGTGCAGACAGGCTGCAAGAGTAGCTCGTGGTGTATTGTCAATGATATATCGGAATTTTTCTAGCAGGGATAAGGAGGTGATTATTCCCTTGTATAAGGCAATGGTCAGACCACACCTAGAGTACTGTATACAGGCCTGGAGGCCTCATTTCAAGAAGGATGTAGAGCTGCTGGAACGAGTACAGAGAAGGGCAACAAGAGTAGTGAATGGAACAAAAGGGATGCTCTTACGAAGAAAGGCTTAAGTTTTGCAAATTACAGTGTCTGGAGACTTGGCAGCAGCGAGGTGATCTGATAGAGGTGTATAAAGCCTTGAATGGTTTGAGCATGCTCAATGCTGATGGGATTCTCCCTCTTGCTCAGAATAATCACCTCCTGAGAGGGCATAAATTCAAATTGAGGAAAGACGGATGTAGGATAGACGTGCGGAAATTTGCCTTTAGCCAGCGGGTGGTTGGTTGGTGGAACAGACTTCCATCCCTTGTCATGGAAGTTGATAGCCTAAATAAGTTTAAGGCTCAGCTGGACAGACAGAACGAACAGAGGGGTGAAGTGGAAGTGGTTATTTTTTTTTTTTATTTATTTTTTTTTTTTTTTGGCTGATGCTGCATAAGCTTGCTTTCTTGTATCAAATGCCTCTACTAATGCTAAATGCTAATGCTAACCACACTGACAGTGGTAGAGAATGAAAAGGAGGTAATTGTGCAGGCAGATACGAAGTTTTCTGAGCAGTACAGACAATCTGCCAGAGTAGCTCATGTCTTGTTAATGATATACACGAATTTTTCTAGCAGGGATAAGGAAGTGATTATCCCCTCCTTATCCCTGTTAGATAAGGCAATGGGCAGGCCACACCTTGAGTACTGTATACAGGTCTGGAGGCCTCATTTTAAGAAGGATGTAGAACTGTTGGAACGAGTACAGAGAAGGGCAACAAGATTAGTGGATGGAACAAAGGGTTGCTCTTAGGAAGAAAGGCTTAAATTTTACAAATTAAAGTGTCTGGAGACTAGGCACCTGCTAGGTGATCTGATTGAGGTGAATAAAGCTTTGAATGGTTTGAGCATGCTCAATGCAGATGGGATTCTTACACTTGCTCAGAATAATCGCCTGAGAGGACAAATTCAAATTGAGGAAAGACGGTTGTAGGACAGATGTGTGGAAGTTTGCCTTTAGCCAGCGGGTGGCTGATTGGTGGAGAAAACTTCCATCTGTTGCTGTAGAAGTTGATAGCTTAAATAGATTCAAGGCAGAACTTGACAAACATTTGGAGTGAGTGGTTGGGTGAAATAAGGGTTTTTTTTTTTTTTTGACTGATGCTATATAAGCTTGCTTTCTTGTATCATGTGCCTTTGCTAATGCTAAACTAACACAGCCTCTGTATCTCTTTTCCCTTGTGTACCCCATCAGATCTTGTAATCCCTGTTAAGCTTGTTTTGCTGAGTGTTTTAATGGAAGTAGTGCAAGAATCCCTTCCACCTCTGCTTGCAGTTACTGTTATTGTGTGTCTGTATTCTCCCATTCAACCCCATAAGCCCTGCAATCTTGATTGCCATGGCCCCTCACATTCTCCCTCGTCTAATGGGGTAGAATTCTTTCAGACACTCAATTTCATTCCTAACTCTCAGCTTTTTTTTTTTACATTACCTCATACTTGTTAAATTAATCCTCAGAATGTTGATACTAACAGTTTTATTGCCTTTTGCTCCTGGTGAATATATCCTGGCTCTATTCCACCTTTCCTTATTGCTTAAAGTATTCTCCCACTTCCCTGATAATAGTCATGAAGAATAACTACTTCCTGCTGCTCATGGTGATTCTGTTGTGCAGTAAGGTGCATGATGAGTTCAGTTTAATTTCTTAATTGTCTCTGCACCATGTGCCATCTCATTTGGCATTATGTCTAGTTAGTTCAGGTATGAATTATAAGAAAACTGCCTTTGGCAATTCACTTCCCAAGCTAAGAGAAGATACTTTGCTGCTCTACACTGAGGCATAATTTCAGTTAAACTGAATCACTCCTATGGCACTAAATCTGAATAGTGCACTGCTACCATGCTAATACCACGTATTATTAGCCTCAGGGACTCACATCTGGTGAGTATGGGCTTGGCATACCCAGGGTCCTGAGCTGGATATCATCATTCTTCTCTTTTTTGGTGATTCCTTGTACTTCTCTCTTTCAATTTTTTTTTTGGCAGTGCACCATAAGCCTCAGGCTTATATGGCTAATAATAATTTCACTAGAACAGTAGTAATAACAGTACACTATTCCCAACTACTATAACAATGTATGTATTATGTAAAATTTATAAAACACTACAAGATTAATTATAGGCCCACAAAACCTACAGAAAAGAAAAGTATTCAAGAGTTTATTTTTCCAGGTCTGATTGAAATTTTCTTACAAAAGTCAATTAAGTTGTATTAACATATTAGGTTCCTACGTATTTAAAATATTGCTTTCCATTGTACAGCTTTCAAAAGAAGACACTGGCTTTTATAGCCTCTGAAGAACCCTTGACAGTGGAAGTAAATACATCTATATTACCTCTCCCCCCTTCCTGGGGCGCCTCCGTAGCCAGGTGGGAAGGAGCAGCAGTGCGTAGCACACGCTTCTTGATTAGACCGGGGTTCGAGCCCGTCACCACCAAATACGGAGCATGCGGAAAGGTCAGGGAATGACCACCGCACCGGAGCAATATGGCCTTAGTTGCTAATGCTCCTAAAAACCAAATAACAACAACAACAACCCCCTTCCTGTGGCTAGCAGTTTCCCTGATCACTTAAGCATACTGCCAACTCTCTGGATTTAGCACTGTCTTTTTGACTCATTTTGACCTCCATTCTCTATCTCACCATTGTAGTTTTTGTCAGAAAATTAATATAAAGCTATGGCTTTGCCCCTCAGTGCTTAACATCATGGAATGAAACTTGTGCAAATTTCTGCTTATTTTCATTAAATGAGTTGGCTGTCATTTAATGAAAGTTTAGCACAACTCGTTTTCATTAAATGAGTTGTGCTAGACTGTTGCATAAATTATGTAGGATCTGAAAAAGGAAAATGCCTTGTTCTCTGTTATGTGTGGTATCCTGGTGAGCTCAATGGTTATTTCTGCTTATTGGTGACAACAGTGACTACTCCTTCAGTCACTTTTATTGGTGACAGACTCACTCTTAACTTCATTTTCTGCTTACAGAATGTATAAAGTATGTTGCATACTTATTACATGTATGCATGTAGTAATGTGGCATTGAAAAAAAAACCCAGCAATTTTGATGTCTTTTTAAAAAATAGGTTTTAAAGTGGTGAGAAAAGCCATAAAAGCACTTTTTCAGACTTATTAAATTGAAAAGGACAAGTGATTAGCACTGACACACACACACACATCAAAATCTGGTTTGTGATCCAAAACAAGTAGTTTTGGGGGGGAAAAATGAGCTCCTCAGGGAAAAGAGCTTAAGTTCTTTTCCCTGAGAAATTGGTGGCTGTGCTTAAGCTGCATCATTTACATTGACAACTATCATTGCACACTACCTTTTTTCAAATTATTCCATTTCTCCTAAATGCATTGCCTCTACCTGCTAGGGGCAGTCCATTGATAAAAATTAACTCCAGAAGCCTTGCATAGCCCCTTAAATTCTAAGTTTATCCCTGAGTTTACAGTCCCTATAATGTTACAGTTCCTCAGTTTAAGCTAAAAATGTCATCAGCATGCTTCTGAAAAAGAGTACAAACCATTTTATCTCAAGAAGAAAAACAATAATAATAACAACACAAGGAATATATCACACAGAACTATTGTGCTTGTTTTGTTTTTGATTTAAATAAAATTGGTTGCATTTAGGTGATAGTGTTTTTAGACTAAAGTGAAGATGGGGAAAAATATTCCCGTTAAGGAAAAAAAGCTCTTGATTGTGTAAAATTTTAATGAAGAAATCATGAAATTTGAATGATAATATTTAGTCCAGTTTTAACAAATTAAAAAAAAAAAAAAAAAAAAAAGCAGAAAAATTCCAGATGACATGCTTTGATCATTGGTGTCATAAGCAGCATTTAAAGGGGGGGGGGCTTTAATTATTCATTTTGGTCTCCCTGCTACTTTAAATAATAATAATAAAAGGTTTTCGAATGCTACTAAAATATCCAACAAAGCAGAATAAAAGGAGGATTACATCAGTCACTTTACTGGTAGATGCAGTCTTTTTTTTTTTTTTTTTTTTTATTCTGTTTTGTTGGATATTTTATTTTATAAATTTTTCTCCTCTGAAACAGCAAGTTGTAGAGGAGTCATGGTAGTCTAAGCAAGCTATGTGTACTTTCTTAAGTGGCTTCCAAAATGTTACTCATGCACTAGCACCACAATCACTTGTGTTAATTTAGTTTGGAACTTCATTGTTTATTTTATATGTAATATCTTTAGGTGATTATGAAACAGAAAAGTTTGTCCTTGATTATTACTTAATATCTTTAGGTTCTCTCTCTGTGGCAGGAGTAATATATGGTATTCTGGCTAGCCTTTTTGTATCCCTCTATTCCATTTATACCAAAAAGGTCCTGCATGAAGTAGATGATAGCATATGGCTTCTTACCTACTATAATAACATCAATGCCCTACTCCTCTTTTTACCACTGATGCTGTTTTTTGGAGAATTTCCAATACTTATTGCATCATATCACCGTCTCAACCATGTATTTTGGATTTTGATGATTATAAGTGGAATTTTTGGATTTGCAATAGGATATGTCACAGGATTTCAGATCAAAGTAAGTTGGAATTTTGTTTCCTAGTATAATAAAAAATATAAATAGCTGAAGTTATAATAAATTATCAACCGAATACAATTAACAATACTAAAGGAGTTTGTTCTTAATACCTGAAATAATGAACTGGAAGAGAATACATTCTCTGCTGTTTTTTTTTTTTTTACCATTACTAAATACCTATCCAGTGTAACTAATGGTTATATTCAGCAGTTGCTTCCTGAGAATTGTTGGAGACGTTCTCTCAGGTCAGGACTTGCTACCTGAGTATAAAACACTGATGCAACTGATAGTCATGTGACACTCATGGTTCAGGGGGATTGAATTTTGGTGAAGTGTGGTTGTTCTGTGAACTCCCCCCCCCCTCTCCAAATCTGTATGCAGGTTCTTAAAGGCAGCCTAGTATACTGGAGGCAACCCCCAGGCATCCTACTTTTCTTATAATTTTTGAATTGACAATTTTGGTAAGCCACCCCCCCCCTACCATTCCCAGTACGTTGCACTTAATGCCTCCTGAAGTCTTCCATCAAAAGGATGGCAGAAGAATTAAGACTAATCTTTATGCCAAGAAAGCTGCAGGTCCTGATGGCATTTCTCCACTTGATGTCTGAAATCTGTGCTCCTGAGCTTGGTACTGTTCACATTTCATTTTTTCACTTTATAACCCCATGTTTTCCCTTCTGCTTGGAAATTTGCTCATATCCAGGCAGTTCCTAAACATGGTGACAAATCACTCCCATCAATTACTGTCCCATTGCAGTTCTACTCTTTCTAAAGTAACAGAAACTCCTAAACTGTCTAGAAACCTTCCATCTGATCATTGGTATGGATTCCATCAGTGTCGATCCACGGGTGATATCTATGGACAAATTCAGTGGATGAGTTTGGTGAGACTTAAGCAGTGGCTCTTGACATTTCAAAGACTTTTGATTGTGTTTCACATAAAGGTCTTCTAAATAAGCTTCCATCTTATGGTTGCCAACTATTTTTTGAAATTGGGGTATCCAGTTTTATCTCTGACTGCTCAGTGTGGGTCATGATAGATGGGTATCCAGTTTTATCTCTGTCTTCTAACTTCTGCACTAATGCAGTTGTTCCCAAAGGTTCAGTTTTCTCCCACTCTTATCCTCTTGTATATTAATGATCTTCTTCTGCTGACTAGAAATCCTCTCCACAGGTTTCTGATGATAGTACATTATATTCCACCTTCTAAGTTGAAAAACACCTTGCCCTGCACAAACAGCTTCAACTGATAGTTGACATTGTGATACAATATGTGGAATGTAAGAACAATATACCAAATGATGATGTGCCACACACTTCGACATATTGGAGGTCCATAGCAGACGACCCAAGACACCCTCACCTTACTGCTGCTCTTTGTCGATGGCAAATGCTGTGGTGTCAACACGCTGGTTGGGCACTTGAAGACTGGAAACGAGTTCACTGATCATATGAGACCAAATACCTGGTGCAACATGCCAATGGCCATCTTCATGTGTTGAGGCACATAACACGAGTCCATGGATCCATTGTGCTTGGTGGCCAGTATCCAGGCAGGTGTTGCTTGATATGCAGCATGTTTTGCAAGCAAGAACTAGGACCCCTGGTGGGCATGGGCCAATGTTTTATTGGTGAGATCTATTGGCAGTAATTAAGAGGCCATGTGCACCCTGCCATGTTGCATTTCTCCTGGATAAAAACAGCATCTTCCAAGACGATAATGCTCAGTGTCATTGGACCCACCCTGCACAAGTCGGTTCGAGGACCACAGTGAAGATATCACCCATCTTGACTGGCCTCCAAATTCGCCTCACCTCAACTCTGTTTGAACACCGTTGGGATATTTTGGAATGGGAAGTGTCGATCCGCTGCATGATATTGAAAAGTTTTTCAGGCCTTTGTAGATCCTATGGATGTCTTCAGACATCTCATGGAGCCAATGCCTGGGAGAATAGCAACTTTTATCGATGCAAATGGTGGCCCAACACAATATTATGTAGATGATCGTAATTCAGTGACACACTCAGTGTATATTAAGTCCTAAACATAGACAGGGGGATTGGTTTCAGACTTTAAATTAATCTGTGAAAATGTGATGTTTCAGTGATAGAGAATGTTTTAAAGGAGAGTTATTAAGGAATGTGATAGCAGTTAATTTACTTTCATAGTTTAGGTTTGCTAGAAAAAAAAAAAAAAAAGTTAAAATTTTTAAAACTTGATGAGCATCCTTCAGCAAAACTTCTTATTCAATCATTAGCTTTGATGAAGAAGAGGAGCAGTAATTTCCTCTTCATCATGATGCTTTTCAATTCATAAATAAGTTCCAATTTCATTCCTAATTTCCAACTTTTTCTCAATGTTGCTCTGTATTGTTAATTATATCTTCAGATCTCTTACCCTTAATATTATTAGTACCAACATATAGAACATTATCACCTTTTGTGCCCTTAAAAGATGATTGCTACTTTACAGTATCATCTACTTGAGCTCTTGGCAGACATACCCTGGTCCTATTCTGGCTGTCCTCATTGAACAATATATTTACCCTTTAACCCTTGATGGTAGTTAAAGATGTAATTACCATCAAGGGTAAAAGGAAGGGTTTTTGCTTTCATAAAGGAGACTACAGTGGTCATCAGTGAAAGCCATGTGATCTAATGAGATGTGTAGCAGAGAAGAAAAACACATGGGAGCCATATAAATTATCAGTTGATACAGAAGTGGTCTCACATAGTTTTTAAATTGTATACAGTGGGTAAAACTAATGATGTAGCCAACAACAAATTGTAAATGGGAAATATTAGGGAAATAATCACAGAAGCTACTAGGCTTTTCATACCAATTAAGAAATACTGTTCAAGGCTTAGACCTAAATGGATGCCACATGATCTAATGAGATACGTAGAAGAGAGAAGAGAAATACATGGAATGCATATAAATTATCAGATGATACAGAAGTTGATAGTAGATATGAACTAGTCTGAAATAAAATCACAGACAAACTAAGGCAGATTATGAAAATCATTGGCAAAGGATGCAAAGAAAAATACACAGACTTCTTTACTTATATAAACCCTAGAAAGAAGAGATGAACCACATTGGTCTACTTGATATTGATTGTTAATTATTGATGAACCTGCTCAGGTTGCTGACAAACTGAAAAAGTATTTCGCATTACATTCACACATGAGGAATTCTTTAGGTAAGTGGATGCCAGAAGTTTCCAAACCTTAGTAGGGAGATGAATGATTTTGTAATAACTGAGAGGAAAGTGGAAGAGAAATTACTACATTTAAACATAAAACAGGCACATGGGGACAGATGGGATCTATCCAATTATATTAAGGGAGGCAGCAGGAGTTAAGCAAATGCTTAGTAATTTTGATAGCTTCGGGGTGGCCCCTGTGAACTGTAGATGTGCAAATGTATCTCCAATTCATAAAGCACGTTCAAAGGGTGACATGGGTAATTACAGACTGTTGTTTAACTTCTGTTCAGAAAAAATAATGGAGTCACTGGTTAAAGAAGTGATACAGGACCATCTAGACAGGGGTGTCTAGATGGTCCTGTATCATCAGCATGGATTTGTTAAGGGGAGATCTTGTCTTACCGATTTGATTAGATACTATGATGCAGGGACAAATGAACTGGATGCAAAAAATAACTTTGATATCATATACTAGGATTTCATGAAATCTTAAATACTATTGCTAAATGACTGCTGTAAAAATTGGAGCAGTGAGGCATTAAGGGCAAATTACTGCTAGGGATAAAGAATGGTTGAGTGGAAGAACATAGAGTGGTCATCAAGGAACACTTTTCTTCATGGACTAATGTTATTACAGGGTTTGGTACTGGACCCATTGGTGTTTTCTGTATTTTGTAATGATATTGATGAAGGTATATCAGACATAATGTCTGAGTTTGCAGATGATACAAAGGCTGGCAGGGTGGTTAATGACAGAAATGAAGGTATGCTGCTGCTGCAAGATGTAGAAAATTTTTCAGATTGAAGAAAATTTTTCAGGCTGAGAAATGAAAACTAAAGTTTAATTGACAAATAGAAGGTAATGCTCAGATAATATGAAGTTCTCTGAGCAGTGCAGACAGGTTTCAGAGCAGCCCGTGTGGTTTTGTCTATTATATACAGGAATTTTTCTAGCAGGAAAAAGGTGAAAACTTTGGTTTTTTTTTTAGAAGCATTAGCAACTAATGCCATATTGCTCCGAGATATGCGGTGGTCATTCCCTGACCTTTCCGCATCGTCCGTATTTGGTGGTGACGGGCTCGAACCCCAGTCTAATCAAGAAGCGTGTGCTACGCTCTGCTGCTCCTTCCCACCTGGCTACGGAGGTGCCTAGGGTGGAAACTGTCCCATTGTATAAGGAAATGGTCGGGCCACATCTTGAGTACTGCATACAGATCTGAGAACCCCATTTCAAGAATGATGTAGAGCTGATGGAATAGGGAAGGGCAACAACATTGGTGAGGTGAACAAAGGGGTGCTCTTTCTAAGAACGGCTTCAGTTTTTCAAATTGTAGCATCTGAAGACTAGGCATCTGCAAAGTGATACGAATGAGATGTTTAAGGTTTTGAATAACATGAGCAAACTGAATGCAGATGGGGTCATCCTTTTGCTCTGACTATGCACATGGAGGGTATAAATTCGAATTGGAGAAGGATTGTTGCAGAATTGATGTGCAGAAATTTGCCTTCAGCCTATTGGTAGTTGATTACCTGAACAAACTTCCATCTTTTGTTGTGGAAGTGAATAATTTGGATAAACTCAAAGAACTAGACAGACTATTCAAGTGAATGAATAGGTGAAATAGGGATTTTTTTTGTTAAGTTTTGTTTTTTGACATCCTATATGGTCTTGCATCATATACTAATACTATTTTGCACTTCCTTGAAAATCAAGTTACCAACTATAGCTACTTCCTGTGGGACCAAAGATGTCTGCTGCAGATGTCTATTTTTTTTTAATACTAGAGCATGGACTTAAGTGTTGGGTTGGATGCTTGAGCTCCACTGGCTTAATCCTCTAAGGAACCACCGGTTGGGAACACCTGGGGGTTTGCAAAAGTGTTACGGGGGGGGGGGGGGTGCACTAAAAATTCTATAATGGAGTCTGCTTAAATTTATTTACTTAGGTATATTATTGTAAACTACAAAATATATACATAATAATAAACAAAATAAAATAAAATTAAATAAAAAGTAAAGAATTGCCAAAGAAAGAAACCACATTCCCACAATTCCTTATAATTAGTTTACTATCTTACAGTATATCATGTTAAATAAATGTTTTCAGTACAAAAATTTTTTTTTTTAGAATCTATAGTACTTAGTACCGTGCATGGGTTGAAAAGTTGAAAGAAGATACTTGTTGATATTAGACCTGAACTTCTGTTGATTGTAATTTTCAAGAAATACGTATGAAGGAAGGTTGTTTCAGAAAACAGAAACTGAATGAATAAATGAGGAAGAAGAAAAGTTGGTTCTGTGAGTTCGAACTTGGAGAGTAAAAGGATGTTGACTGGTTGTGGCACGTGTTCGGATTGCTTTGAAAGAGAGAGAGAGAGCGGTAATTACAGAAGCCAATTCAGAAGAACAGTGCCCGTGGAAGTATCTGTAATAAAGGCATGCAGTAGAAACAGTACGTCTATGAGACAGCAAGTGGAGAGACTGTTAGAGATGAGACTGTCTGCGCTGGTAGCACAGTGATATCATCACCCTCCTCCCCAGACTGGGTGGATTAGGCCAAGATTCGAATCCTATCAATGACGCAAGGAATTTTAATGGGCTTTTTTTAATCTGTGGCTGAGTTAGTAGGTCTCAGGCATAGATAGCAAGGTTTTTCCCCCAGAAACTGGGGATTTTTTTGTCAGCAAAACAGTCAAATCAACCAGAGAACACACACAATTTACAGACACAATATATATATATATATATATATTATATATATATATATATATATATATATATATATGGGTAGATGTAATCATTTACAGGTGACCCTAACATCGTAATTTTTTTTTGTTAGAGATGAAACATTAATTAACCCAAATTCTCTCTTTTGAATGAAATCTAGAAACCTGAGAGAGGATTTGGGGCAATACTCCACGGTAGACCGGATTTGCGATTTCTACAGAGTCAACAACAGTTTGGAAAAAAAGGAACGCCGAGAGAAAAAAAAAAAACCAAGTTTTTTAGATGCAGAGGAAGCAATATTTATGCTTTATGCCAAGAAAGATTAGATGTCAGGATAACCCCCAAGATCTTGCCTAGAAATCGGAGCGTCTCGAAGATAAACATAGGAGCAGAAGAATCCTTTTTGCGAGATATAAGACAGAACTGAGTTTTAGAAGGATTGAAATTGTTATCTTTGCCCACTACCATTACCTAGAGATCAGCATTTAAGGAAATGATAGTGGATATTCGAGAAGTTGAAGCTGTTTGAGCAGGGTAAGGTTTCTCAAACTGGAAGGTGGAATGCAATGTGCTATTGTCAGCAAAATTATGGATAGGGTTTCCGGTCAATGGAAGAAGGTCATTAATATCCAAGAGGAAAAAAGTGGAAGAAAGAACTGAATCCTGAGGAACACCAGCATTAGTGGAGAAGTTAGAAGAGAGAGCCGTTTACCATTAACCAGTGAGCGGTCAGAAATAACACTGCATACCCAATTACAAAACATCTGCCAAACCACACGATGGAAGCTTATTTAGAAGACCTTTATGCCAAACACGAATGAAAGCCTTGGAGATGTTAAGAGTAACTGTTTGTGTTTCACCCAACTTTTCCATTGAATTTGTCCATAAATGGGTAACGTAAGCCAGAATATCACCAGTGGATCAACACTGATGGAATCCATACTGGCGATCGTTGATCAGATGGAATGTTTCTAGATAGTTTGAGTTGGCGGTTAATTGAGAAATCAATTAACCCCCAACTCAAATTATCTAGAATTTGCATTGGTACGATAATTGGATTGGAGGGATTTGTCACCCTTTTTAGGAACTGGTTGGATATGAGCAAGTTTTCAAGAAGGAAAAACACCTTTGGAATAAGGAAGTGAAAAAGCAGCAAAGAACAGAAGTGAGTTCACGAGCTCAGGTTTTGAGAACAAGTAGAGAAATAGCATCAGGACCTGGTCTTTCTTAGGATTAGATTCATCAAAAATTCATCAAAATTGTGACCTCCTTTTGATGGAAGAACACAGGATTGAATGGAGTGTACTCGGAATGAGGTGATTTGAGGTGGTTTACCAAGTTCATCAATACATGAGTTGGAAGAAAAATAGGATGCTAGCTGGTCAGCTTTATCTTTGGCTGATGTGGCAACAGAACCGTCTGGTTTTGACAGAAGTGGGAACAGAGATGGGCAAAAATTGCAGCCAATAGTTTTGGCAAGAGAACACAATGGTCGGCTACCATTGGACAAGAAAAAAGTTTTCTACTCTTAGCCTGTTTGAAATCTAGTTTGGACTGATTAATAACAGCTTTACAAAGTATAAATAATAATTTTTATTTTTAAGCTACGTCGCTTATAAAAATGTAGTACTGGAAATATTTTATAATAAAAATTCAGAAATATTATACGATTTTAGAGAATATAGGCTTAGTGGTTCGCTTTAATCGTTCACTGACCAGCTAGCATCCTATTTTTCTTCCAACTCATGTATTGATGATCTTGGTGAATACAGGATATTAGAGCTGGAAAAGGAATTAGAAAATGTGAATCGGAATATCATCGGTTTGGCTGAAACAAGAAGAAGGAATGAATCACTTATAATTTTATCAAGTGAAAATCTGCTATACACCATTGGAGACAGTGAAAGGAGTGAAGGTGGAGTTGGCTTTCTGGTCCATAAAGATAAAAAAAAAACAACATTTTGGAATTCAAAAGTACATCACCAAGGGTGTCAAGCCTACTCAGGATTTCTAAGAGGTATAAGCTAAAGGTTATAATGATTTATGCACATCACGATCCATGATGATGAAGAGGTTGAAAAATGTATACCGAAATTGAGAGTCTTCTAGATGAACAGAAAACTCACTACACTATTATTATGGGGGACTTCAATGCTAAGGTTCGAAAGAGACAAAACAGTGCAGAAAGGGGAACTATAGGAAATTTTGGAATTGGTGAAAGAAATAAAAGAGGCGAAAGACTTCTGGAATTTGCAGAATCGCGAGGAATGTCAGTAATGAACACTTTTTTTAAGAAAAGGGTGAACATAAAATGGACATGGAAGAGCCCAAATGGATTAACAACTAATTAAATTGACTTCACCCTCACTAACAGAAGATATATCGTGAATGATGTTACTCTCCTGAACAAGGTAAATGTTCGAAGTGATTATAGAATGGTAAGATGCACACTTGATATAGATGTAAGAAAAGAAAGGCAAAAACTGACTCGAGTAAATAATACAAAGATCTTTGAGATAACAGAAGAGGAGAAAAAGCAGTATGTACTGGAACTTAAAAACAAGTTTGAGCTTCTGCAGACTGCTCAGGACCAAGGTATCGACGAGGAATATTACAACTTTCTGAAAGTGATAAAGCCAAGAAACCTATAGGTAAAAAGAAATCCAAAGAAGAAAAAATTAGTCAAGAAACACTTGTCATAATGTACCGATGATGACAAATGAAGAGCAAGCATATTAGCCAACAAAGCAATTGTTGGCTAATATGGGGAAGATTCTGGAATGCATTATGTCTTCCAGAATAACTGTCCTCCTTTGTTGAGGGTAATTTAATATCCTCTCAGCAATATGGATTTTGCCCTGGAAGATCCAGTGGGAAAGTGCTTGTGGATTTTGTCACACAAAAAAAATTCTTCTTATAAATATGTACTGCTATTTTCACGGATTTAGAGAGAGCTTTCGACTCCCTTTGGTGGAAGAGCTCCCTTGCAAGACTACATCAAACTAATTGCCCTCAGCATTTATATAACTTAGTATAAATTATTTTTCACAAAGGAAAATAGGAAAATTAAAATTTGTGTCTGTAGAGTAGAATTTACTGAAGGGTGTCCTCAAGGCTCGATTTGGGGACCGCTAATGTGGAATATGGTATTACAGGAATGCTTAGCACAAACTTTTCACAGGACAGATTTATTGCATATGCTGATGATGTAACTATTTTATTTGAAGATAATTTCCGAAGGGCCTTAGAGTATTCTGCTAACCATGTATTAAAGGATCTGTATACGTGGATTCTTCAGAAGAAGCTTACCATTAGTTCTTCTAAAACTAAGATGATTATTTTTAAGACTATATTCAATCTAAACAGACCTCAAATTAAAATTAATGCGACTCTGCTTCCCCTTGTAACTGAAGCGAAATATTTAGGATTGACAGTTGATTACAAGCTAAATTTTTCTTCACATCTTTATATATCTGGTAAAGTTAGAGGTTCACTGCAGCTATTTTTGGGATACCAAGAGCACAGTGGGGTATCATTGAGAAAAACTTTGAAGTTATACTATTCTGCAGTTTTTCTCCCTATGGTTACCTATGCTGCTGGAGCATGGTACCTTAGGGCAATAATTATTAGATTTCAAATTAAACTAATGTCATTGCAAAGAACAATGCTGTTGACTGTTGAACAGTATCGACAGTTGCTTTGCGGGCATTAGCTGAAATGTTACCATTAGACCTTTTCTTACAATTTCAAGGGCTATGTTTTCTTATCCACTTCTGTATTTATGGGGATTGAGATTGACACACACAAGAAGCTGAGAGAGGGGAAACAAATATGTTGAATTTAGTTGGTGAACAATATAAAAGTTAAAGGAAGGGAATTGTTAAGAATTTTAAGTTCTACTTTCCTTTTTTTATATCCCTTTTTCTTCTTGTCTTTCTTTTTCTTTTCTTTTTTTATTTTTTTTTCTCTTCTTCCCCTTTGGAGTGGGCTCCCAGAGGGTTTTTTTTGTTGTTGTTGTTGTCTCAAACTGAGACCCTAAGCATCCTACTGGAACTGCCCACCATCCCATGATGTGAACGAGTACTCAGAAGCAGCTTTCTGATTTCTGCTGCTTCTGGGTAGCCAAGCAGCCAGCACAAAACAACACGATACACATTAACTACACAAACATAACAGTACTACACGTCTGGCCCATTTTTACAGTCTGTAAAATCACAGTAATATGAGTCAGATTTGAACTGATGTTCTAGGAGCCGCCCTTAACAATAACACATGTCCATATGTTCATCTCAAGTTAAGTTCACAACTATGAGTACTTCTAACTTTATCCAGGAAGGAGTCCTCCCAAAGCTCAGTGATAAGTTCGCTGTTTAACACAGTAATGAATTTAATCACACAGAACCTTCAGAATCTCCTGCCATTCCCATGATATGCAAATAGTCATGGAAAAACAGTTGCAAGAAGCCATCATTGTTAAATGAGCTCAAAACAATGATTTTCATCTCTCATCCCAAAAAAACTGTGTGGATACACTTTTGTAGGAATCGTAACTTAACCCAGATCCATTACTCGATTGGAAGATCAAGTCAACTTAGTGGTTCCTAGCATCTTCCTAGGCAGAGCTGAGGAGCTGGAGCAAGAAAAAAAACTGGCTCCATGGCTCCAAAAAAAACTGCCTCCAACTAATGTGGTCAGTCAAAATCGTGAGGGTGGCACATATGTCATATGCTTTGATGCTTCGTGGTGTAGTTTTCATTTCCCTGTTATTTTTGTTTACTTTTTTTTTTATATGTCTAAACCAGTGTGGCATTTGAAATAATGCACATTTTATTTTTTCAGAAATGTCAAATGTCTGGAAGCCCTCAATGATGAACAGAGCATCTAGAACAAAGTCTAATGTATTTGAATATTTAATGGTCACTGAAGACGATAAATACTATATTTGCACATGCCAAGTGAATGACACTAATGGCAAGATTTTGACTTGTGGAGCAAAAATTAGTAAACCATTGATCAATATTTCAACAAGAGCATTAGCAACTAAGGCCATATTGCTCCGGGATATGCGGTGGTCATTCCCTGACCTTTCTGCATCCTCCGTATTTGGTGGTCACGGGCTCGAACCCCGGTCTAATCAAGAAGTGTGTGCTGTGCACTGCTGCTTCTGCCCACCCGGCTACGGAGGCGCTCACATAAGTCATAATCATCCTGAAGTGCTTAAGAGGATAGAAGAGGAAAAAAGACTTAAGCTTAATAAGACAATCACTTCTAGTTTTTCATCATCAAATAGTCAAGTAAATCAATCAAATATTTTTAAATATTTTGTTAGTCAAAAATTCACTGTGTCCAAGACAGCAGATCAATTCAGAAATTACATTATTGAGTTAGTAGTGAAGAATTCTTTATCTCTGAATGCTTTTGTAAACCAGCCATGCTTGGTTTGATAAGAGAAATGGCCCAAAAATTCAAAATCCATTTGGATAGAGGCAGTATTCAAAGTTTTATAATAGAGAAAGCAAAGGAAGAAAAGTTTGCTCTTATAAATGATCTAAAAGGACGTTTTGTATATTTGAAAATGGATGCTTGCACATGTAAACTACTTTGCAATAAACATTTTATTTGTTGACGCCACCAATAAAATCGTTACATGTACATTAGCAGTAAGGGATACAAAAGCCCAACGTAAAAGCGAGTACCTTCATCAACTAGTGCAAGAGTTTGAAATAGAAAAAGAGCATGTATTGTGCATTGCGACTGATAATGCCTCCAATATGACAAGTACCATTGAGAAGTTAAATAAAGACCAAGAGAAAGGTGATTCAGTAACAGATGATGAAAGTGAAAGAGGTGGAAGGATGTGGTGAGACTCCAGAATTAGAACCTGATGATGCAGCATTTTTTTTACATTTATTTATACACACAATTCTATATACATTCTCAAGATTTATATACATCCATTTATATATACATGATACAAGATTTATATACAATTTATATACATTCTCACATATATATCCATTCGCGACATGTATACAGATAAAGTGTATTTGTAAGTTATTAGCGGCTTCCAGGGTTTCCCCTATATCCGCCGTTTGTTAGGCTTTTTGCCAAGTTGCCGGCTTAGAAAAGAACTTAAAAGAGCATCAAAATTTCACGTATATATTTAACACAAAAAAAAAAAAAAAAAAAAAAAAAATGCATCTGATAGATGAAATATGTAATTAGGTGTGCATTAGTGTTGTGTTTGCGTTGTGTGTTAGCCGGCACCTGGCATTTAGCAGTAGGGGGCTGTGGCAGGTTTGTGTCACAGCCCCTCACTCCCATCCCTAGCCACATGGAGGCAGCCAGGATCTACTGTATCTTAAGAGGACACGGACTGATCCAGTCCTGTGGTTAAGTTTTTGGACGTCTGATGTCCCATCAAGTTAATCCTGTGTGGCCGGGTAATGCATCAGGGAAGGTCCCCTCAGAATTACCAGGGCACACTTTTTTGGTTTTATTTCCCCTTAGATATGAAATAAAATAAAATAAAATAAATAAAACAATTAAAATAAAGTAAAGTAAAATAAAATAAATAAAACAATTAAAATAAAGTAAAGTAAAATAAAATAATTAAAATAAATAAAATAAAGTAAAATATATTAAAATAAAATAAATAAAATAAAATAAATTAAACTATAATAATATAAGGACTATCATTTACTTTTCGATATCCCTATACCCCATCTCTCACAGGGCTCAGTCCTGGCCAAGAGTGGGAGGGATGTACTATTCCATCTCTTGCAGGGCTCAATCCTGACCAAGAGTGGGAATGAGGGGACAAAGTTTCTTCTCTTCCCCTTCCCTTCTTCTTTGTTGTTGTTCATGTCTCAATCTTTGCTTGTTGTCCATGTCATACTATTGTGACCTGGGAATTTCACCCCATTACCTCTGCTCACTTGATGTGCCTTTGGCTTTGGCAATGTTAGGGTTAACTGGCCTTATTGTGCCTGGTACTGTTGATGTGAGGTACAAAGTTTTTGGCCCTTGGTGTAATTTGTGATGTCAGTGTTGCAGTCAACCTGCTTTGTTCTCATTGCAGGGTGAGCTGTCTGAGGCATGGGCACTGGGAATGTGATTCAGTGACCTGCCCCTTGATTTTATTCTGTCTCTCTTCTTCCCCTTTTCCTTCTACTCTCTTTCCTTCCCTTTCCTCCCTTCTTGTTGTCTTCTATGCCTCAATCATTCCTTCTTGTTCTTGCAGTGCTACTGTGATCTGGGACAAATATTCACTACTTCCTATACCTACCAGATGAGCCTTGGGCCCAGGCACTGGCAGGGTTAACTGGTCTTAGTGAGCTTGGCACTAATAGTTTGTGGTTCATACTGTGATCTAGGACACTTATTCACTACTACCATGATCTAGGACAACTATTCACTGCTTCCTATACCTACCAGATGTGCCCTAGGCCCAGGCACTGACAGGGTTAACTGGTCTGAGTGAGCCTGGTACTGATAATTTGTGGTACATATAAGGTTTATGACCGTTGTTGAGGTTCCCTAAGGAGGTACTATTGTAGTCAACATGTATTTTCTTAATGGTGCTAAACTACTTGTGTGGTAAGTGCACCGTGTTGTCTGAAACATGGGCACTGAGGATGTAGTTCAGTACCATGCCCTTGAATTTATTTTTGTTGTTTTCCATGTTGCAATCATTACTTCTTGTTATTGTCATATTTCTGTGGCATAGGGTATACTCTCCATTTCCCTTACTCACTTGTTGTGTCTTAGACTTTTGCCATGTTGGGGTTGACTGGTCTTTTGTTCCTGGTACTGTTTATTATGGTACATGTACAGTTTATGTCCATTGTTATGACTATCTGAAATGACAGTGCTGCAGTCAGCATGTATTCCTTTTTATTGTGGTATTTTTAGCATGGGTACTGAGAATATATATCAGTCCCTTTCCGTAGGTTAGTCTCCATCCATGCTGTGTCCTCTCTCCCAATTTTAGGTATGGGCTTGTGTGTTGCCTCTTGCTTTACTCCGGCATACCGAGGAGGGTTCTTCTTCTTTTGAATGCACTTGTTGCAAAGTTTACTAATGCTTGAAAGTTATCTGGTGATTCCAGCACTTTGGGGAAATCCTCAGTGTGATACACTTCTGTTACAAGCTGGAATGGTTGTCTCAGGTCTGTGTAGTTTATGCATTCGAGCATTATATGTTGTACGGTTTCCAGTGACCCGCATCTGCAGTTGGGGGAATCAGCCAGCCCCAGAGCATGCAGTCTTGCATTTATGCTTCCATGACCCGACAGGAGGAAGGTAGTATATAAATCTGGGCTCAACCAGGGTTTATTGTTTTTATTTATTTCCTGTGCCAGGGGGATGAACTGGTATGTTGTTCTCCCTTTGGTGTCTTCTCTCCATTCTCTTTGCCAGTCTGTAATGAACATTTCTCTTAATCTTCTTTTTTCTTCCTTATCTGTCTCATTTGGATCTGTTGTATATTCTCCTAGGGAATGTGGGGTTCCTTGTCTTCTATAGTATTTTAGATATACCTGTATAATTTCGTATGTTATTGGTATTTTACCACATATTATCTGGAGTGCTGATGTAGAGATGGTTCTACATGCTCTGGAGGAGGCCAGCAGGAAAATTCTCTGTGCCTGCATTAAGTATTTTTTTACTAGGCTGTGTTTAATGCTGGGTGCCCAAGCACCTGCTCCGTAGCATATAATGGGTAGGAATAGACATTTGTAATACATTGCTAGTGTAGATGATTTTATGTTCCACTTTTTCCGGGCAATTCTCAATAATTTTCCTGTTAATTGTTGGGTTTTATTTCTTAGATATTTTGCGTGCTCTACAAAGTTTAGTTTCTCATCTAGTATGACTCCTAAATACTTGTAAGTGGATTCCCTACCTATACTCTGTTCATTGATTTTTATTAATGGGGGCCTGTTTCTGTTGAGTTTTCCCTTAAAAAGGACTTGTTTTGTTTTTTCTGCAGACAATTCTAGTTTGTTTGTTGCACACCAGGAGATTAGATCATTTAAGGCCTCTCTTGCTCTGGTTTCCAGCTCAAGCCGTGAGTTACCCTGTAGGAGCAGAACAAAGTCGTCTGCATACCCTATTTTAGTTATTTGGGGGAAATCTTTTGCGAGCCACTCATCAAGGACCATGTTCCAGCAAACTGGGCCAAGAACAGATCCCTGTGGGCAGCCGCGGGTCACCGGTCTTGTTACGGAGCATGCTCCACTTGAGACCACAAGGTGCCTGTTTGAGAAGTAGTCTGTAATTAGACGATAGATCGGAATTGAGACCTCTGCCTCTCGAAACCTTGCCAGCACACTTTGCCACCATAAGGTGTCAAAGGCACCTTTAAAGTCTACAAAGAGACCTAGGACATATTTAAATTCCGATGAAGTGATAGTATTAAGAACTTGTTTGATAGCTCCCACAGCTGACTTGCCAGGGGTGAAGCCGAATTGGCAGTGTGAGGAAAGATTTTTTTTGGTATAGTATTGTAGGAATCTGCCTACTATTAGTTTTTCTAGGACTTTGCCTATGACAGGAAGTAGGGCAATGGGGCGGTAGGAGGAAGCTAAGTTGGGGGGCTTATCAGGGTGTTTAATGAGGACTTTAAGGTTTGCTGTTTTCCAGGGGGCAGGGAAGGTGCCCTCATGTAGACATGTGTTGAAGAGAATTTCCAGTACTGTGCTATTTGTTTTCCACAGTCTCTTCATTATTGCTACCTCTATCAGATCTAATCCTGGGCATTTTCCATCTGTGAAGGAGAGTATTGCTGCATTTATTTCCTCATGTGTGAAGTCATCCTCTCTATCTGTTGCTTTGTAAGTCAGGTGCTGAATTCGGATGGTTGTCTGTGTGGGGCTCTCAGGGTTTGTTATGTCCTGCTTTATTAACCCATCCAGGATTTCATTTATTGACTGTTCCCATGTCAGTGTTTCATTGTTTGGGGAGCTTATGATTGAGGAGAATACTTCTCCCGGGCGTATTTTCTCAAATACCAGCCTATAGACCAGGCCCCATGGGTCTTTTCCCATTGTGTCTTCGACCAGTCTTTTCCAGGCTAGTTGTTTTTCCCTGTGTATTTCGTTGCAGTACCTGCGTCTTGTCTCTTTGTATATATCTTGAAGTCTGTCAATTTGGTCTTGTGGTCTGTGTGTTCTCCTGGCTTTCTTTAAATCTTTCCTAGATATTTTAACTGATCTCCTTAAGGATGTCAAATCATTAGTCCACCAAGGCACCTGGTTTCCTCTTCTCTTTTTTTTCTTTAATGTGACGTCACATATTTCTGTTAGGAGTAACCTTACTTTTTCCTCTAGTTGTTCTGCGGGCAGTTGTTTCAATGTATCTATGAGACTACTGGTGAATTTATCTGAGACCTGCTTGTCAAACTTGTCCCAGTTTACATTTTTTGTTTTGTATCTGGGAGACTCCTGGGGGATTCTGTTACCATGAGGGTTCTGCATCGTTGTATAGGTGAAAGTGATCACTGCATGGTCACTTGTTGACCAGGATAGGTGTACTGCCCAATTTTTTATCGCATTTGCAAGGGAGCTACTGGTGAGGGTCACATCTATATATGATTCTCCTGAGGCCGAGGAGAAGGTTGGCGGGTGTCCTGGAATATTATGTACTGTCAAGTTTTGTGAGATAATTAATTCCTCCAGTAGTTCTCCTTTTGTATCTCGGTTGGGGCTGTTCCACAATGGCGATGATGCATTGGCATCCGCCATTATTATTATTCTTTTCCCAGGAAGAGTATTTAGGAGAGCCTCCATGAAATTTAAGTATGGGGCAATATCCTGGTTTCTGCCTGGGCATCTCATGTAAATTGTGGTGGCATATATCTGCCCACACGGGCCCTCCAAGCAGGCTGTTGCTGCATACTTTGTGCATAGGCTGTTTATTTTGGTTACTGTTATGGTCGGGTTCATCACCGCAAGTGCAGCCCACACCCTTGTTACAGCCCCTCTCCCAACTCCGTCAGTTGAGGGTTCTGATTGGACTATCCTTGCGTTGTGTGGCAGTCCTTTGACCTTGTCCCTGTAATTATAGGGCTCCTGTAGGCCAAGGATATCAAACTGTTTGTCTATTGCTAGTTTTGCTAGCTCTGAGATCACTGAGGCCGAGCGTTGGCAATGCAGCAGAAGTAAAATTGGATTTAAGTGACATTATGGATGAAATTTCAAGCCTCTCCAGAGTTCCAGCACATGCATTGCTCATACTTTACAGCTGGCAATTCGTGATGGCTTAGGAAATAAACATGCAGCTGCTCTTGTAAGTAAGGTGACACAGGTTGTACTAGCTGCTAGAAAGCCAAAAATGGAAGCAGTAATTAAACAGTGTGCTGGAAAGATGGTAATTTTGGATCAAGCTACTAGGTTGGGGTAGTACATATATGACGATGGACTCCTTACTGGAACTGAAACCTATCCTTATTGACATGGCCAATGCTGAAGTAACACTAACAGAAGTACTGTGGGACCAGGTGCCAAAAATGAAGTACAGTACCTATTCGGTTTGTCCTATTCCAGTACTTATGCAGTGTGTATACAGCTTTTTTTTAACTGTATAATATTGGTGTAATATTACACCATAGACAATTCTTAAAGGAAAAAACTTCATTAGTAGTGTAAAGGCTGCTTTTTTTTAAAGCACATTTGCACACGTATCATATGCAGCTATTGTGTTCACCATGTCTGTCTGTCTATCTGTAACAAAGGAACAGACTATTCCAATGGACAGGTTTTCATGAAATTTTGGATTTGGGCCTTTTAAAAATATTCATTGAGTCATTCCAAATGTCATTAAAATCATAAAAATAGAAATTCAGTAATTATTATTTCTGTCTTCTGTACAGTTAGTATGAAAAAAAAAAAATTCATAGATTAAACAGTTTTAATGCAGTATTGTTAGCTTTAGATAGTCTGTGCATGCATTGCATGTATTGTTATGTAAGACTCATGAATGTGGATATATATATATATATATAGAGAGAGAGAGACTTAAGAGCATATAGAAGAAAAGTAATAAATATTATACAGTTGTAATTAAATTGAATAGTTAAGTTTAGAGAATGTAAGAACTCTATAGCTTTCTTAAGTGTTCTATAAAGTCATAAATCTTAGTAATTAATTGATAAGGAGATAAATTTTTACTACTATTAATCACAGAAAAAGTGGTAAAATTCAATTCATTTAAGGGGGAAAAAAATCAAACACACCTGAAATGTAATGCACTGCAACTACTTAGGCTATTTTTGTCATTATTGTGCAGTTGAAGACAACTTCTGTATTTAAAAACTCCATGTGTCTTACAGCTAGATCCTGTATCTTACATTATTTGTTTTATATTTTGTTTTTTCTAGAAGTTTTTTTTTAAGCTCTTGCAGAATGTTCAATAAAAAATGAAAAAATTTATATATTTTTTTTTCAAATTTTTGTTGCTTTCAATACTTCTTTCTGGTGAATATTTTGCCTCATTGCATAGAGTTTTATTTGAAAACACAAGCTAGCTATTGTTTCACTGAATTTGAGCAAACCTAAGAATATTTGTATTGACAATTTATTGTAAACTCTACTGACTTGGTTGTCATGCCGGAGTATAAACAGAAAATTTATTTTAAGAAAGAGATATCTGAATATGACTACAAATTTAACTTTATAGAACTTATCCCAGTACCCCATGTTGAATTTAAGGGGAGGAAAAAAAAAAAAAAAAGTCAAAAAAGTAGATATAAAAATTTTATATTCCTGGCATATAAAAAAATTTGAAAAATAAACTGCAATCTAAAAGCAAAGAAAGAGATGTATTTTGTGATTTTGCTCAACAAAATGAGTTTGATGATCCAAATATAAAATGGTTCTATTCATTTTTTTGTAGCTATGAATCTTCATTTTGACTTGCTTGTGAATCAAATTGATCCTTTAATCACTTTGTTCTATGAGACTTGTTCCTATAGCAGGAAAAAAGTTCATTTTCAAGCCTAAATACTGCTACAGCATAACTACAACATTTGCATGTTATGAAGTATTAGTTTTTTTTTGGTGTTTTTTTTTGTTTCTTTTTATACCTGAAAACATAAAATTGACATACAGGATTCGGACCAGGTGGTCTGTGCTGTGGCAAACCTTAAGAGAAAGTCATTCACTGCCTACAGTTACTGGAAATTCCTAATAATACAATGCAGTATATATGAGACATTAAGAACAGTTTGTTTAAAAAGCACATAGGAAATGTTCTTTTAAACAAAAGCACATTTCCTATGTCTAAGAACAAGTAGAAGCAGCAAACCGGAAGTGATTTTGACCATTTGTTATAAATATTTTGACAGTGGCATAGCTACTTCCTATTTTCCAATTCCTGTGTTTTTAAATTATTGAAATGGGGGAAAATGTTTTTTTATAGTTGGTTATTCACTAATGTAACAATCTACTTTTAAATTTGTTACATGAATTTGCAAGAATACCTATATTTTGTCTTATGATTATGTCCAACAAACAGGGGCTCACACCTGGTGAGTATGGGCTTGGCACACCCAGGGTCCTGAGCTAGATATCATTATTCTTCTCTTTCTTGGTGATTCCCTTCTCTCTCTCTCTCTCTCTCTCTCTCTCTCAATGGTTCAGAAATTGTTTTTTTTGGCTGGTGCAGCATAAGCCTTGGGCTTCCCTGCACCATATGGCTAATAATAATAAAAAACCAGAAGTGTTATCGTATTTTCTTTTATGCATTTTGTTTCAAAACAAATCCTTCAGTGTTATCTTTAAAACAGCTTTAAAGAAAAAAAATATTTTCACATAGAGAATATTTTTTTTTTCTAAATTGTCTTTGAAATTATAAAGTTACACAACAGATAACTTGTATATACAGTAATACCCCGAAGTTACGCGATAGGCGGGTCCGATGAAAATCGCGTAAGTCGAATTCGCGTAAGTCGGGGTACAACTTTGCATATAAATACATATAAATTTTGCTTAATTGGGACCAAGGACTAACAAAAACACTAGTTTAGAAGAAAAATATTAATAAAATTGCAGTTCTTTATACATATTAATACAAAATATGCATTAAAAAAACAAATGACTTACGTTAAAAAGTTATTTCGATGTCGATGGCTTCATAAAATCTAACAAATTCGTCTGACGACACAGCGCGTTCTTTTTTTTTCACGCAGAATTTCTTCGTAGCAAGCTAATAATTTTTTTATTCCTTGCTTTGTAGCTATAACGCGTTCTTCGTTGGAGTCTATGTTTTCTAAAACTTTTAAGCCCTTTACAATTGAGCCCTTTGCAATTTTCACCCTGTCAAGTTTGCAATTGTCATGTGCTTTTCGCCGTTGCTTCATTTAGGCCTGTAGCACGTGCAATATCACGATTACCGGGGAAACCCCGGTGGGCCAGTGTGATTTTGGCCATAAACCATAGTATGAGGCCACTATAAATTTTCCCCGGGTAAGAATTTTTGACCCAGTCCGCCTCTGTTTATCGATAATTGCTTTTCTTTTTCTCTCTGAATCTGCAGTCTTCACCAGGACGCTTCCTTTTCACACCTTTTAATTAAGGATTTTACTCATTTTTAGGGAATAAAGCACAATTACAAAACGAGGAGGCACGCTGGATACGCATAAACAAAGCTGCGCGCATGTAGCAACTGAATAAACAACACCATAAAGGCAGAGATACGCTATTAACACCTCACATTTCTAGGAGTTACTACCATAAAACAATAAAAATCCAGTTGCGTTTCTGCTAGTGAAATCTGTTATAAACTGGTAGTAAACTCTATCTAATTGCATTTGCGATTATACCGATAGCTGGAATTGTGTTGGTTTTTACGTTATTATGGTGAAATGTGTTTCCCCTTCACTGATATAAAAAACATAAAAGCAGCAAAGTTGAATTTTGTTCATCTTTCGCTCTCATTCTCCGCCGTCGCACCGTATATCGATAACATATGAAAAACGACCTTGAAGATAGTGGGCGGCAGCGTTGCCAAACGAAAAAATCAAGAACCGCGTAACTCCGAGTTCGCGTAAGTCGGGGTATTACCGTATATATATATATATAGGGGGGGGGATTCTAAGTTCCCTAAGTCATTCAATTTTTGTATTTCAGAACATACATCTTGCTATTTCTCTACACCACAAATATTTATATGGCATTTATAGTGTGTAGTGTGATTCTGTCATTTACTATCAGCACTAAACATCATATAACTTAAATTTGCCAAGGATATGACAAAATAAAACAAATACTTTGAACTGTCGGTTCCCCCCCTTTGTTTCTTAACACATCAGTTCAAGCTAGATATATTTGCAGTCTTCATGCAATAAATAAAATGACAACTCACACATATTAGTTTCAAGCCATGCTGTTAATTTATGTGCAATTTCATGCTTATTTCTGTTTTGCATTAGAATAATCATTCAAGCAAGCTGTGAATTTCTCATTAAAGATGAACATTATGTTGTTGACAATTAAAATACTAATTTCAAAATTAGTATTTCAAAATCCAGGCGCCTCCATAGCCGCAGCAGTGTGTAGCACACACTTATTGATTAGACAGGGGTTTGTTCCTTGCCCGCCAAATACGGAGGATGCGGAAAGGTCAGGGAATGACCACCACATATCCACTAAGCAATATGGCCTTAGTTGCTAATGCTCCTAAAAATCAAATAACAAACAACAACTAGTAATCCAAACTAGATTGAGGTATCCCACATCGATTTTTAACTTTTGTCATTTCTAGTAGCAGCTGACATGTTGCCTCATACATTTGCCAACAGTGGCTAATTCTTATACCAATGATTGGTGTATAAAAAAAAAAAAAAAAAAACTGCAGCCATTATCAACCTACTGCAGGATGGAAGCCTCCTCAACAATTCATGTTGAGGGAAATGGACTATAATCTTCCATGCTGGTCCAGTGGCATAAGTCCAACTAGGCATAATATTTTAAGAATTTAAGAGTCTATATAATATCGGTGTAGATACACTATAGACAACTTAAATAAAAACTATGATAGCAGTGTGAAAAGCATCATTTCATCTATATCTCATATTATGCTCATCCTTCACGAGTTGCCCATGTATTGATTGCACTACCTCGAATAAGTAACGTGTCACTAAGGAGAAGACTATTGTTGCTTATTCTCGGTGGGCGCTGCCACCCAGAGGGCACTGTTTCAAAGCTAGTTTACTTTTTCATCGGTGGGTGGGCAGGTACTCTGGTATTGCAAGTGAAGTATTACTTATTCAAGGTAGTGCAATGCATGGGCAACTCATTGTGAAGGATGAGTTAGATATGGTGTATCTTCAGCGATATTATATAGTAAAGTTTATTATGTAGTTTTACATAGTAAAAAATGGATGAAGGAACTGAAAAATGAGAAAATTATTTTATTAGACTTTTTTTATTATAATATGTATGGATTAAATAAAGTTTATTGAAGTTACACCATTTTTCAGTTGTGCAAATGAAGAATGAATCCAGAGTTGTTCGTGTTTAGTTTTTGTTGTATATTTTCAGATAAAATTGTGTCATAGCATTTAGTTATGTCTTTAACTTCGCACTTAAAAAAAAAAAAAAAAAGTGTTTGGTCAATTTTTTCAAGGGAAAATGCTTTGATTCTTCAATTTTCAAATCCTCATAACTGACCACATGAGGTAAGAGAGAGCGGAGTTAATCAACCTAAGCAGCATAGATAAGGTGTCAGTGGTTCAGTAGTTAGTAAAATATTGAGCGTGATGGGTAAAAGGAATGATTTATCGGACTTTGATAAAGGACAGATTGGGTGCTTGACGAGCTGGTGCCTCGATTTCCCAAAGGCTGAACTGGTGGGGTCTTCGAGGGCCGCCGTAGTTAAAGTGTACCAGGACCGACGGTAAAACTGCAAAGGTCAGCGAAAGGTTGATGTTAGAGGAGAGCACCAGGTCTGATGACGCGAACAGGCACAACACTGTTGACGACTACCCAATACAACATGGGCTATACCACCAGACAACCCCTAAGGCATCCTCTCCTAACCAAGGTTCATTGGCGTAAAAGACTCGCCTGGTGCAGAGAGCATGCAAGTTGGATGTTAGAAGACTGGAAGAAGGTGTGCTGGTCGGATGACTCACGTTATTTACTCCACACCCTGGATGGTCATGTACGGATTTGCCATCAACAACATGAGGCAATTGATCCATCATGCATGGTATAAAAAGTGCAGGGCATGTTTCACAGGGGCAGGAACTCGGATCCATGGTGCATGTGGAACAATGTATCAATGATCTCCGCTATCGTCAGCTGCTTTATGACTGCGTACACCCGACTATGTTACACTTTTTCCTGAATGGCGATGGTGTCTTCCAAGATGACAAGGTGTTGAGCAGTTGTTGTGCAGGAATAGTTTGAGGAACACAGTTCTGACTTCCAGCATATCGATTGGCCTCTGAACTCCACTGATATAAATCCCATAGAGACACTATGGAAAGGCATATCAGGCATCTGTATACACCAATCACCTCCATATCTGTATTGCTGACCGCATTACATACAGCTTCGTTGGCCATACCTCCCAAATGCTGCCGACATCTTGTTGAATCAATGCCATGTCAGGTAGCTGCTGTACAGAGGGCAAAAGGAGGACCTATGAAGTATTAGGTAGGTGGTCATAATTCAGTGATCACTCAGTGTATAATATATATACTTGTGTGTGGTGGGGGGAATATCCCTCAGTTCCTGGAAATTCTAATTTTTTAAAGCAGTCGGGTAGCTTTTGGGGCTTAGTGTTTGAAGGGAGCTGCTATATGAAAACCATAACAATGACCACTGATGGCGATACTAAGGTACAGAGAAATTAAAAATTAATAAATAAATAAATAATCCCTCCCACAACTTAGATTTGGTTTCCTCACCAAGCTTAATAATTGCCAGTCCCTTTCTTTCGTTAATATGGATACAGTGCCATAAAAAGTCAAAAAGGAAATATTTTTTTATTTTTGATGAAAAGCAAATAAGATTTTTTGAAGATGTGGGAATAAGGGGGGGTTAAACTGCAACTTATCTACAACTATCTTAGTACAAAGCATCGAGCAGTACAGAATCCAAAAGGATGTTTTCTTCTGCTAATTAAATATGTACCAAAATTAGATCGAGTTTTAACGATAACACTGTTTCTTAAAAGCTCACTTTATTCGGATAGGTAGCGTGCATGCTTATGTTTTGTTTTTAGAATAACTGTATGATTAATAATTTTTGCTAGAATATTTATTATTGTAATAAAAGTTTGATTTAAAACGTGAATTCAAGTAATGACTTGTTTTTTCCTTACTTTATTGCATCTAATTGTCATCAAGATTTATTGCGAAAAATGTTTTTTTTGGAATACCAATATTAATACCGGTATTAAGATTTTAACCAGTATTGTGAGCCCTAATTCCTAGGGTATGTGGCACCCAGGTGCCAATTGAAATTTGGTGTCCCCATTTAAAATTTTCTTCATAGGTGTATGTAAATCTCAGGTTTTCAGGTGCCTCTTGAGTTCATTGGCACCCAGGTGCAGTGCACCCTCGGGACGGCTCACCCCAGCTATCACTATGCTGATTTGCTCTGTCATGTATCAAGTGACGAACACATCGGCAAAAGCCATATGCACTGCTTTGATGAAAAAAGTTTTACAGCATAGAGTCAAGTCAATAATATAAGTTGAATATAAACTCATCGAAATGTATTAATGAAATTTCAAGAAAACTAGATGACATGCATGCATGCATGTGCTTATGTGACATTACACATGCACACAAAATTTTACATTACTTTATCATATTGGTTTCTGCAAAAATCTGGCTCTTGTAGGATTTCCACCTCAACTTTTCATTGAAACCTTTGTTATCTAAAATGTTTTTGCAGTTGTAGGTCAGAGATGATGAAGTACAGATAGTATGGCAGGTGGCTAAGCATCTTGCATACAAATGACTGTGACTAGGGTGTGAGTTTGATGTGCACTGTACAGAGTTGTATTATCATGCTGTAGATGAGTCAGAAGTTTCTCTACTGGCTTACCACAGTCTTTGTAACATCTAGCTGTATGGATTAGCATTGTTGTCCCAGATGGCATGGACTCCACAAGAATCATACCATCACTGTCTCAAAACAGGCACCACAAACTTACCAGTCAATGCATGTCTTGAATTTTTTGGGCTTTGGTGAAGAAGTGCTTTCTATTTCATAAAGTTGATGAACTCACATTTTTCCGTTATATTACCCAACTCATGGAACAAATGCTTTGCCATTTCAAAAAAAAATAAAAAAAAAACTGCATAAAGTTAAGGTGCTAGGGTAACCCACTATATGATGTACTTTCACTGAAAGTCAATACAAATTTAAACATCATTCAGTATAGTCAGTTTATATAGGTATCAGCTTAAATCCCATTAAAAAGCTGAGATATTTTTAAAGGCCGCTTCAATGAAATCTGCAGTTGATCTCAGTGAGTTATTGCAGATTTTTTGTCCATCACGGAATACAAACTTGTAGTAAACACACGAACTCTTGTACAAATGTGCATGATGGAACATTATAATCAATGACTAAGACAATCAGTTAAAACAAAATCAGTTAAAAACAAACAGAAAGTTAAAACAATTTATGATAACCCACATCATAATCGTGGTGCTGCTCCTTTATGCTTGGATCTGCAGCATAATGCAAGACGGAACATTATGACCAACAAGTTCAAAATAGTAGCTGTAAATTATTCATATATTGTGCTTGTGCACACACGTATGCATGCTTGACTAGTTTTAAACAAGGTGAATATTGGCTGACATCAATTATCTTGTCAAAAATTACTACCTAGTATAAATTTGAACATTTATTATTGCATATTAATTTTAAGAATGTTTAATTATTATAGGTTACATCTCCATTAACACACAACATAAGTGGCACAGCCAAAGCCTGTACTCAGACTATTATTGCTGTTGCTTGGTTTCATGAAACAAAATCTGCTCTTTGGTGGATAAGCAACATAATAATCCTTGTTGGATCTGCAGCATATGCAAGAGTTCGACATCTGGAAATGGCGAAAAATGACATGGAAAGATGCCAAAAAGATGCAGAAACAGGGATTCGGAACAAAAGTTGAAGTAAATATATGGTAGTGTAATGTGTTTTTTTTTTTTTTTTTAAATATATAAAAAGCAAAATGTAAATTTGAAATAAATGTTTTTAACAAGGTATGCCATTTTTGTAGGTTAAAATTTTTTTGGTTTCAATTAGGAAATGAAAGTGGAATTTTTAAAATAACAAGGTTAAACAAAATGAAAAAATGCTCTTCTTCATTCCATTATTTTAAATTGAAGACATTTTAATCAACTTTGCAATCTGGACATATTACTGTTATTTATTATTGGCAAAGGATGCAAGGAAGCAAGCTTATACCAAAAAGGTATGTAGCATCAGCAAAAAAAAAAAAAAAATATGCCTATCCACCTCATTTGTCCATCCCCTTCGAATAATAGGCCAGGTCTGGTTTAACTTCTCTGAGCAATGCAGACATGCTGACAGGATGGCTTGTGGGTTTTTGGCAATGATACACAGAAACGTTGCTAGCAGGGATAAGGAGGTGATTACCCCTTTGTATGGGACCATGGTTACACCACATCCTGAGTACTTATACTTACTATATAAGCTGCAACATGTTGGGATTACTGAAAAGATTCTAAGATGGATTGCCAGGTGACGTGAAGGTAGAAGGCAGAGGGTTGTGATTAATAGATATTATTCAGATGGGTATAACGTCAGGAGTGGAGTACCGAAGGACCAGTTCTTGGACCACTGTTGTTTCTGATTTTCATTAAAAACATCGACAATGGGATAAAGGCATGATATCAAAATTTACTGATGATGTGAAGATTTGTTGTGTTGTTAATGATTTGAATACACTTCAGAAATGGTCAAAAAAGTGGCAGCAATGTTTTAATTTGGCAAAATGCAAGGTTTTACACTTGATGAATAGCAGCCATAAATTAAATTATACACTGGGTTTGAATTAAAAACAGTAGATGGAGAAAGGAATCTGGGAGTTATGATACGACAGATATGAAGTTTTCTGAGCAGTGTAAACAGGCAACTAGGAAAGCCCATGGAGTCCTATCGATGATTTATTGAATGTTATCCTGCAGAGATAGGGAGGTCATAATCTCACTGGATAAGGTAATTGTAAGACCACATTTGTAATACTGTGTTCAAGTATGAAAACCTCATCTGATAAAAGACCTTGAACTTCTTGAAAGGGTCCAAAGAAGGGAACTCATGCAGTGAGATCAGCAAAAGTGTGATGGCTACAGAGCTTGGCAACCAGGCAAGCCTTATAAACCAGGTTGAGTTTAGAAGACTCTGAGAGGGATTAGTAAAATGAGTGAAGGTAGAATTTTTCACTGTTATAAAGAATTCCAGAACTAGGGGACATAAATTCAAATTACAGGAGAAGAGGTTTATATTAGATTGTAGGAAGTGTTTTTAGCCAGTGAGTTGTTGATTGCTGGAACAAGTTGCCTTTGCAGGTAGTTGAGGCTGATGGTTTGAATAAACTCAAAGGTCAACTGGATAGTTACCTATGTGAGGAGGAAAACACATAATTTGTATTTTCTTATCTACTTTTTTTTTTTTTTTTTTTTTGTTATTTTGCCAATGCAGCAAAAGCCTGTGGCTTCCTTGCACTATAATACTAACTTAAATCAGGTCTCCTCACAGGTGCCTAGAACTGAAGTTTTAAAGATTTTCAGAGCTGAAATCTTTCACAATAAGAGCACTCTTTTGTGTCCTTGGCTAATCTGCACTGTTCTTCCAAGAATGATACTTTCAGACCTACATGCAATAACAAGGCAATGGCTAGGCCAGGATTAGGCCAGGATTTGGCCTAGCCATTGCCTTGTACAATGGATAATTGCTTTGTCAAAAATTCCTGTACATCATTGATATATACACTGCTCTGCTCAGAAAATATCATGTCAGGCTATACATTACTCCTAAATCTCTTTCATTCTTCATCACCACCTTGAGTGTGAAATGTTATTCTGGGATATTGCTGCTTATATCCAGTACTTTGCATTTAACAATATGAAACAACAGTTGCCACTTCTCAGTTTCTGTTTAATTTTTCTAGGAGGTCTGGTTGCAATAGTATGCCTTTCATAAATATCAATTATTCCTGTCATAAATATCACTCTACCAATTACATCATCTGCAAACTTAGAGTAAGATTCATATCTTCTCATTGCAAGTGCTGGGCTTCTTTATTGCTATAGCATGTGTAGTAAGGAGACCAACACCAAACCCTGATGCTCTACTAATAACAATAGTCCATGAAGAGCTGTGCACATTTATAACCTCCCTCGATGTACGTGGTGAGGGGACCTCCCCTCCTAGTGATGCTGCTGGCCTTCCAGATTATCATCACTGTGATCCAATGCCCATATCTTGGTTCCAGGTTACAGCTAGATTCTACATCATTGGAATCCAGCGTGTGCAGCCATGCCATGCTATCCATGGAAACTTGGAAAGGGGAAGATCCTGGTGGGTGAGGGGGCCCAGCCCTAATCACCACTACGGCTCTTGCTTTGATAAGACGGGAGGTCGAAGCCCGACTGGGATCAATCGGTGGGTGGTTCTTACTGCTAGGGTCAACTGCATTCCAATAAGTCTGCCTCTCTTTGGTTCAAAGCTTACTGGAAATGTGGGCATATTTGCTCCTAAGCAAATTTTGGTTACAATTTGGGATGCAAGTGGCATTTCTTTTGATGGGACATGGACTTGCCTTGAGACTTTGTCAGTTGGGGCTGAGGGGAATGATAGGTTTGCACTTGTGGTGAATTGGAAACGTCCATGTATATAATGTTAGATTGTGCAGTCTATGCTGATTTGAGACATGGATTGGAGGTTTCTGTGGGAAATCTTGGAAGGTGGACCCTATTCACAGATAAACGGTTATTTTCCTATTTCAATAAATATGTGGCCACGGTTTCTAAAAGAAGAGGGCATCTACAGCTAGATAGTAGAGTCATGCCTCATAACGGTGGGGCGGTAACTCTTGACATTAAGATCAATGAAGTAATTTTATATTAGATCTTTCTTTCAAGAGGCTAAGTGGCTAAAGTATTATAAAATTTTATATTTTGAGTTGAATTAATTTATTATTTTGTGTTATAAGTTGAATTCTAAAAACTATGATATAAGAACCCACTTAGCCTAAAGCTAGGGATAGGGTTCGGCCTGGGAAATGGATAGCTGATTGGAGGTTTAATGTTCCTTTAAGTTTCCCATTAGTTTCGCTTATGTTCTTTCAAAAAGTGCAGTAGACTTCATCTTACAAGTTTTAAGTTAAGTCAGGAAAGAAAAGACACCTTTCCTTTTATTAGAGTTACTAACCTAACAACCACTTGGCCACTCGTAGTATTACTCCTGCCTTCCCATGGTGGGGTTGGTAACTTGAGTGGGAAAACCAACCCTCAGGGCCAAAAGGAGTACAAAATAGACAAAGAAACCTTTCCTCCACTTGATAAATTGAGATCACCTACCAATATAGACCAACCCGGTCATGACTCTTAAAAATAAAAGACAAACAGCTCTACGTCAAAAGGATCTCCTTATATTCATTCTCTATCAGATTTTCCTCTAATCCAGAAATGCTTGGAAAATGCTGCAGGATCGCCAAAGATGGTAAAGCGATTACAGTGACCACATTTAGTGGAATTCCCGTGAAAATAACGTCCCATGCCACTCTGAATACCTCCAAAGAAGTTATAGCAGAGTGGGACCTCATCAACATCTCCGAGGATGAAATTGTACAAGAATTGACAGATCAAAAAGAATATTAATCCAGAAATACGGAGAATTAAAGCCAACACGGAATTAAGAAATATTGTTCAAGGTTTAGGCCTAAATGGTTATCTAATGAACTAATGAGACTCGAAGCAGGGAAGAAAAATGCATGGGATGCATATAAATTATCAAGCGACTCAGAAGCCTATGGCAGATATAAGCTAGTCTGTAATCAGGTCACAAAGGAGGTTAGGCAGCGAAGGCAGATTACGAGAAATCCTTGGCAAAAGATGCTAAGAAAAACAGCAAGGATTTCTTTACTTATATAAACTCTAAAAGGAAGGGGATGAATCTGATTGGTCCACTTGACATCGATGGTTCGACTGTTGAAGATCCTGCTCAGATAGCAAACAAACTGAATGAGTATTCTGCCTCTACATTCACACATGAGGAATTATTAAGGTTTGAAAATGGCAGAAGGTTATCAAATTGTAGCAGGATGCTTAATGATTTTGTAATAACTGAGAGCAAAGTGGAGGAGAAATTGAAGTTAAACATAAGAAAAGCACCTGGGGTGGATGGGATCTATCCAGTTATATTAAAGGAGGTGGCAAAGCAACTAAGCAAACCCTTAGCCATAATTATGAGAGCATCCTTGAGCATCAGGGGAGGTTCCCATGGACTGTAGATGTGCAAATGTATCCCCAATTCACAAAGGGCGATCGAACGGTGACACGAGTAATTACAGACCAGTTAGTTTAACTTCTGTTCCGGGTAAAAAAAAGGAGTCACTGCAAAGATGCATTGCAGGATCATCTAGACAAGGCTACAGCAATAATTCAGACACAGCATGGGTTTGTTAAGGGAAAGTCTTGTCTGACAAATTTGATAGGATATTATGATGTGGTTACAAAGGAACTGGATGCAAAAAATAATTTTGATATCATATATTTGGATTTCAGGAAAGCTTTTGATGCTGTTGTGCATGGAAGACTATTGTACAAATTTGGAGCAGAATGGTATCAAGGGTAAGTTGCTACAATGGATAAAAGGATGGTTAAGTGGGAAAAGACAGAGGGTGGTAATCAATGGGTGCTGCTCTTCGTGGAGTCCCACAGGGTTCGGTGTTGGGTCCACTGTTGTTTTGTATATTTATCAATGATATTGATGAAGGTATATTGGCTTAATGTCAAAGTTTGCAGATGATACCAAGGTTGGCAGGGTTGTTAATGACACTAATGGCAGTATGCTACTGCAACAGGATCTAGATAATTTGGGCAGATGGGCTAAGAAGTGGCAACTGAAGTTTAACCTTGACAAATGCCAAGTACTGCATATGGGTAGAAGTGACCCCAGAGAAACGTACCGTGTGGTACTACACTTAAGGTGGTAGAAAATGAAAAAGACCTGGGAGTAATTGTGCAGTCAGATATGAAGTTTTCTGAGCAATGCAGACAGGCTGCCAGGGCAGGTCATGGGGTTTTGTCAATGATATATAAGAATTTTGCTAGCAGGGAAAAGGAGGCGATTATTCCTCTGTATAAGGTAATGGTCAGGCAATGCCTTGAGTACTGCGTACAGGTCTGGAGGCCTCATTTTAGGAAGGATGTAGATTTACTTGAGCGTGTACAGAGAAGGGCAACAAGATTGGTGAGAGGAATGAAGGGATCTTCTGTTACCAAGAGAGAGAGAAGCTTAAGTTCTGCAAATTGCAGTGGCCGGAGACTAGGCACCTGCGCGGTGATCTGATTGAGGTGTATAAGGAACTGGACAGGCATTTGGAGGGAATGGTGTCGATATATATATATATATATATTTTTTTTGGTTGATGCTGCATAAGCTCATACACATGCTTTCTTGCATTACATGCCACTACTACTACTACAATACTGACCTTTAGTACCCCAAACTTACCAACAATGGTTAAAGCAGGGTATCTGAATTGTTGTATACGTCCATATATACCGAATCCCATCAGGAATTATAAGTGCCAGAAATATGGACACTCCCAGGTAGCAGCTGTGGAATTTGCCCAAACTGTGGTTCAGCAGAACACACACAAGGTAATTGTACCGTAACCTCTTTCACCTGTCCCAATTGAAAAGGTCACCATCCAGCATATTCAAAAAATTGTGAAATGCGGAAAGCGGGGAAAGAAATACAAAACAGAACACAAAGTAACGTATCAAGAAGCCAAAAAGCATATTATGCAGTTTATGCCAAAACGCACGTATACGCAAGCAAAACAGTCATTCTATTGCTATCAAACTGACATTACAGTCCCTCATTTCTTTTGTCCAACTTTTTTTTTTTTTTTTGCTCATTTTATTGTCCAAATTTCTTTTGCCAATTGGGCCAGGTCCATGCTTAATGCTAAGCCACAACCTACCAAACACAAGCAACTGGAAAAAGGAATTAATACTCCAATTTCAGTTCTGCCAAACATGCCTGAAACTACAAAAAAAAAAAAAAAAAAAAAAAAGCAGACAAAACAGTACCAACAGATCATGCTAAGACCAAGAAACAACTCCCTACACATAAGTTGACAACAAAACTATATTAGAATTTCATGCAGAAGAATACATGGATACAGAGTGACTGGTTTTCCCCAAAAAAGACAGAAAAAAAAAACAGATCGTTACAAACAAACTGCTCCAAAAAAAAAAAAAAAAAACCTAACTTCTAACACCAAGTAATCAGCACATACTTCAATGGAACTGCAGAGGCATATGAGCAACATGTAGATCATATACTGATGATCTATATGACCTGATCAATAAGTACAATCCAGTGAATGTTTGCCTGCAAGAAACTAATTTAACATCACGGGTAACTCTTTCAATTAAAAACTTCAACGTACAAAAAAGACAGGAATACTGCAAAATCTGCACACAGAGGAGTTGCAATACTAGTTAACTCTAAAATCCCAGCTCGACATATATACAGACTGACTTAGAAGCTGTTGCCGTGCGTATTGTGCTTGGAATAACACTAACTGTTGTTTCAATATTATTATTAGCTACATGGTGAAGGAAGTCAGACTTATGCTGTACCAGCCAAAAAAAATAAAAATTCCCAAGTTACCCTGAGAGAGAGAGAGAGAGAGAGAGAGAGAGAGAGAGAGAGAGAGAGAGAGAGAGAGAGAAGAATGATGATATCCAGCTCAGGACACTGGGTCTGCCAAGCCCATACTCACTAGATGTAAGTTCCTGGGGTTAATACCTCCCACCAAATAGACTTTTCATGCTAAAAGGCCCCTTATTTCCAACTACTTCCCCCCAGTCTTCATCCTTCCCCAAAACTTTTGTCTTGCACAGCGTTTAGCCCTACATTTCAAAATCAAAAGAGAACATCAAAATTCTTGCCTGAACCTATTTGGTCTTTAAAACTCACTTTCACCGCACAGCCCCACGTTGCGCACTATTAATACTAACTTGCTAAGTATCACTAATATCAACCTCGATTTATTTATTTATTATAATTATTATTATTTATTTTTTAATTTTATTTTATTATTTTATTATTTTATTTTTTTTGGTCCTAGCCACTGAAATCCCAGGAAAGTAAGTGGCAAGACCAGCCAGAGTACAAATATTGGTAACACCCGGCCGGCCTCCCTGTGGCAGGTATTGGTAACGTCGGGTCTCACTAGGGGCCCGGCGGCTAACAGGCCAGATGAACAATGGGCACAACAAACTACACAGTACATATCCCACACACTTTTAAATCTCTGGCTTGTCCGATACAGAGAACATACGTGGAGATGGGAGAAATCCCAGGTGCCGCCAGACCCCGAACATACCTAATACCTAATAGTACAATTGCCAAGACCTTTGTCTCTTTGGAGATTTCAATGGGCATCACCCATTGTGGGGATCTTCGCACATGGATAAAAGAGGACATCTGATTGAGACAATTATTGAATCAACAGCAGTTAACCTTACTAAATACTGCCCAACATGACCATCACACGTATGTCCATCTACCCACAGTATCCCCTTCAGCAGTTGATCTGTCAATCTGTTCTACCATACTGTTCCCTAGTATGGAGTGGTCAATCTTATATGATCTGCACAACAGCGATCATTTCCCAAGTATATGTAAAATACAAACAAAACAATCCCACTGTCCAGATTACAGAGTAAAATGGAAATTCATAAAAGCAAATTGGACAAAATATTCAGTCTCTGTTTATTTTGATGATCAATTCATTAAAACACAACCAATAGAGGAAATAACCAAGACCATTACCATATAAATTTTGGCAGCAGCCTCTGAGGCAATTCCTCAATGCTCTGCAAACAAAAAAACACAAGCAAAACACTGGTGGAATGAGGCCTGTAACAGGGCAAAATGAGAAAAAAAATAAAGCCTGGAACCTATTTCGTAGGTTTCCTACAACTGCCAACCTAATTTCATATAAAAACAACAAAAGGCAAGGGCACAAAACATCAGAGGACAAGCCAAAAAAGAATCGTGGATAACATTCGCCAGTACCATCACGAAGGACACCAGCAGTCGACTAATATGGAAGAAAATCCAGGTATTAAATAAGTGCACTCCTTTTTCTGCTCCAATCTAGATTAAGAATGGACGAGAACTGTCTTCCCCAAAGGTGATTTCCTTGCAGAGACTGCATATGACAATTCTTTCCTGAAAATCAAAACCTCCATAGAAAAATATAAAATAAATTTTAACACCCAATTCCTTCCTTATAATCAGCAATTCATCCTAGCTGAACTCCAAGAACCTCTGAACAGAACAGCAAATAGCACCGGACTGACTCTACTATATAATGTTTAAACATCTAAGCAATACAGCCTTAAGCTTATTACTAGCTTTCTACAACCAGATATTTCTTGAATGTGTTTATCCTTCATCATGGCATCATTCTCTAATTCTTGCCCTTCCAAAATCAGGAAAGGATCAATCACTTCCACAAAACTACTGACCTAGCCAGCTGTTTAAATAAAACACTAGAAAAAATGATACATAGGAGATTAAAATGGACCTTGAAAGTAAAATGCTGCAAAATACCAACAAATACGGTTTTCGACAAAACAGATCCTGCTTGGACCTTATGGCAAGAGACGAAACTAACATTCGCAGTGCATAAGTTAAAAACGAGCATCTAGTAATGGCGAGTCTAGATATTGAAAAGGCATTCGATACAAATGCAATTCAGCAGCAACTTGGAAAGCAAGGCAATGGGAATTTCCAGGACTGCTGGGAATCATAGTGGAACAAGTAAATACATGTGTTAGGGTAACTAAGAGTAGAAACAGGCACATGTATACTTGCATGTACACCAATGCAAGTAGTATAGTTAAATTCGATGAGCTTGAAGTGCTAGTCAAGACATCAAAGGCAGATATTGTTGGGATATCAGAGGCATGGTGTCACACAGACATAAGCAGTGCAGAACTGGAATTTGGGGAGTACAATGTGTACAGAAAGGATGGAAGGGAGGAGAGATTATGCTGTTAGTTAAGAAACACAAAATCTAAGGAAGTGCATCCAAATGATGTGGGTGGACAATTCAATGTTGAGTCTGTTTGGTGTGACATAAGCACTGGAAAAGGAAAAATGAGAGTAGGTGTGTGTTATAGGCCTATTGAATCTGATGAGTATAATGAGCAATTGTGCAGAGAAATAGTAGGCCAGTAAATTAGAGTGTCTTATAATGGGGGATTTTAATTTCCCGGATATTGACTAGAATTTGTGGGTTATTCACTCACACACTAGCAAGGCTTTTGTGGATTTATTGGATGATTGTTTTCTACATCAGCATATTCGGGAGGCAACTAGAGGGAGTAAAACTCTTGATCTGATTATCAGTAGTGATTCTTCATGCATCAAGAATCTGCAGATAAAGGAACCACTAGGTGGCAGTGATCACAGTGTGCTGAAGTGGGATAATTCAAAGAGGTAATACCATCAAGGGTAAAGAGAAGGGTTTTTGCTTTCGTAAAGGTGATTACGGTGGTCTGAGACAGTATTTAAATTCTATACGGTGGGACCAACTGATGATGTTACCAACAGCAAATTCAAAATGGGAAGCATTCAAAGAATTAATCTTGGAAGCTACAAGGCTTTTCATACCAACAAAGAAATATCGTTCAAGATTTAGGCCTAAATGGATGTCAGATGAACTAATTAGACGTGTGACAGAGAAGAAAAATGCATGGGATACATATAAATTAAGATGTGAATCTTAATTTAAATTAAGATACATATGAATTAAGATATCACAGAAGCCTATGATAGATATAACTTGGTCTGTAACCAAGTTACAAAGGAGGTTATGCAGGCGAAAGCAGATTATGAAAAATCTTTGCCAAAGGATGCAAAAAAAAATAGCAGAGTTCTTTACTTATGTGTAAACTCTAGAAGGAACAGGATGAATCAGATTGGTCCACTTGATATCGATGGTTTAACTGTTGATGATTCTGCTCAGGTAGCTAACAAACTAAATGAATATTTTGCATCTACATTCACACATGAGGAGTTATTCAGGGAGGGGAATGCCAGAGATGTATTCAACTCTGGCAGTAAGCTAGATAATCTTGTAATAACTGAGAGTAAAGTGGAGGAGAAATTGTTGAAGATAAACATAAGAAAAGCACCTGGGGTGGATGGAATCTATCCAGTTATATTAAAGGAGGTGGCAAAGGAAGTAAGCAAACCCTTAGCCATAATTATAAAAGTTGCCCTGGACTCAGGGGAGGTACCCATGCACTAGAGATGTGCAAATGTGACCCCCAATTCACAAAGGAGGATCAAAGGGAGACACAAGTAATTACAGACCTGTTAGTTTAACTTCTGTTCCAGGGAAATTAATGGAGGCACTGGTCAAGAAGCATTGCAGGATCATCTAGACAAAACTTCAGTTATAGCTCAGCCACAGCATGGGCTTGTTAAGGGGAAGTCTTGTCTGACAAATCTGATTGGATACTATGATGTAGTCACAAAGGATCTGGATGCAAAGAATAACTTTGATATCATATATTTGGATCTTAGAAAGGCCTTTGATACTGTTGCACATGGAAGACTGCTGTACAAATTGGAGCAGTGTGGCATTGGAGGCAAATTGCTGCTATCGATAAAGGGATGGTCGAGTGGGAGAAGACAGAGAGTGGTAATCAATGGACACTGCTCTTCATGGACTAATGTTGTTAGTGGAGTCCCTCAGGGTTCAGTGTTGGGTCCCTTATTGTTTTCTGTATTTATAAATGATATTGAGGATAGTATATCAGGCTTAATATCCAAGTTTGCACACAATACAAAGTTTAGAAGGATTGTTAATGACACTAATGACAGTACACTGCTTCAACAGGATCTAGTAAAGTTGAGCAGATGGGCTGAGAGGTGGAAAATGAAGTTTAACACTGACAAATGTAAAGTACTACATATGGGAAGCAGTAACCCTAGAGTAACGTATCAACTCTGTTGTACCACACTGACAGTGGTAGAGAATGAAAAGGACCTGGTGGTAATTGTACAGGCAGATATGAAGTTTTCTGAGCAGTGCAGATGGTCTGCAAGAGTAGCTCATGGTGTCTTGTCAATGATATACAGGAATTTTTCTAGCAGGGATAAGGAGGTGATTATCCCCTTGTATAAGGCAATGGTCAGGCCACATCTTGAGTACTGTTTACAGGTCTGGAGGCCTCATTTTAAGAAGGATGTAGAGCTGTTGGAACGAGTACAGAGAAGGGCAACAAGATTAGTGAATGGAACAAAGGGTTGCTCTTACGAAGAAAGGCTTAAGTTTTGCAAATTACAGTGTCTGGAGACTAGGCACCTGCGAGGTGTATAAAGCCTTGAATGGTTTGAGTATGCTCAATGCCAATGGGATTCTTCCTCTTGCTCAGAATAATCGCCTGAGAGAGCATAATTTCAAATTGAGGAAAGATGGTTGTAGGATAGATGTGCGGAAGTTTGCCTTTAGCCAATGGGTGGTTAATTGCTGGAACAAACTTTCATCTGTCGTTGTTGAAGTTGATAGCTTAAAAAGGATCAAGGCAGAGCTTGACAAACATTTGGAACTAGTGGATGGGTGAAATAAGGGTTTTTTTTTTTTTTTGGTCCTATGCTATATAAGCTTGCTTTCTTGAATCATGCGCCTTTGTTAATGCTAATACCACATGGAGGTATGTCATTCTTCAAGAGCTGTATTCCCCAGGGTTGAGAGGACACATACTTCAGTTCATCCAGAATTTTTTAAAGTGCAGAACCATTCAAGTTAATCACCAGATTGTAATTTCACAATATTTTATTCAAGAAGAAGGGGTGCCCAAGGTTAGATACTTGGTCCTACCCTCTTTGCAATTAGGCTAAACTCCGTGATGCAGAATGTTCCCAAAACTGTAGAAATATATACGTATGCTGACGATCTTGCTATATCATGCCATTTTCCAACCATTAACAGCATAGAGTTACAACTTTCCATAAACAAGTTAGATACATGGACCGTACAATATGGTTATCGCCTATCAAAACAAAAGACAATTGCAATTCATTTCTGTTAAAAGCACAGATTACACCCAGACCCTGAACTTAAGTTAAAAAACCAACCCCCTCCTTACCAGAAATATCCATTTAATTTTAGTTACTAAACTCAATTTTGCCATGCACATAACTTATCTCAGAACTCTCTGCTTGAAAAAACTCAATATACTCAGTCATCTTTGCCATGGCATGGGGTGCAGGTGCCTCTTTAGCCAGGTGCGAAGGAGCAGCAGTGCATAGCACACGCTTCTTGATTAGACCAGGTTAGTCACCACCAAATACGGAGGATGCGGAAAGGTCTGGGAATGACCATCGCATATCCAGGAGCAATATGGCCTTAATTGCTAATGCTCTTAAAAAACCAAACAACAACAACAACAGCATGGGGTGCAGATAGATACTCTCCTGCATTTGTATCGTTTGCTCATCAGGTCACGTCTAGATCATGGTTCAATAGCCTACGACTCAGCTAGGAAAACTGTACTTACAAGACTGAACATCATACACAGTGCTTTTTGTACTGCTCTTGGGGCTTTTCGAACATCCCCAGTCCAAAGCCTCTATATAGAGGCAAAAGAAACACCGCTCCACCTCATAAGGAAAATATTAGTCCTCACCTATGCAGCCAGACTTAAAAGCCTTCCAGATCCTCCGAATCAGCCGCTACTTTTCAATCCTGAAAGGACAGCATTCTATAACAATAAACCCACTGAAAATAGACTACAAGAGTTGGGGGGGGGGGGCATAAAATTGCAAAGCTTGCTTCATTGGTCCTACCAATGAAGCAGAGAGACACCATCTAGTGTCGCTCCCATAACTATCCATCGCTAGATTTCAAAGCTAAAAGGTAGTTGGATGAAGATGAGAAGTAGAACTGTTGAACATACTGCATTGAGTGTGTGCAGGATAAAGTCACTCATGTTCAAGCCTTAAGCAGAGGGGTTCGGTTTGAAAAGTCAGTCTCCTGGAGACAACCGTGGAGCAAGGGGTGTTGTCTCCTAAATGGCTACCCCAACTGAAGGGAAAGCCCAACATACTGGAAGTCCTTCCTGCACAACTGTGCTAGTAACCCACCTAGGAGGGTAGAAGAAGCCAACACATGAAGTAGAGCATCGAAATGTATATATTCATCATGCGAGCATGCTACAAAGTAATGAAACAAGGGGTAGACGCGACAATGTACAGCACAAAACTATACACAGTGGTTGGAACAATTCCCGACTGTTCAGTTAGCTGAACAGTCGGGAATCGTTCAGCGAATGGCAGACCAGAGAAAGATCAATTTCAAGAAGAACCTGACAGCTCCTCCAATCTTGGAAAAAAATGAAGCAGGATGTGAGCAACCTACTACAAGCAATAACAAATGCAGGCATAATGGAACCATAACTGGAGGAGGAACAGCAAGAAGAACTACAACCCAGAGCAGCCGAAGTGCAAACAGACAAGATCGGGATATCCAGAATAGAAGAAAAGTGGAAGAAAGTGCTAGAAGAATTTGAGGGAATGGACCTCACAAAGACCTAACAGAATCCTTTGGCATCACAGACCACCTCAATACACAAATAATACCAGATTATCTCAACAACAAATTAACACACAACAAATTAACACAATCAGCACAGCCATTTACTGTGTCTCTAACAGCCACTAGGATGAATGGACGAGAAACTAGAGAAAAACAAAATGCAAAGACAAGAACTGCCAGCCTGGGAAAGAGGGCTACAGCAGATGAATGAAGAGATAACAGTTAAGATAGGCAAACTGACCTAGTACCAATGGGGTAACAGAAGTAAGAAGCTGATCAGAAAAGTGAAGGCCATCCTCAAGAAAGACAACATCCACATCAAACAAAACCTATAATCAGAGGATTGAACTCAGGAAGAATGGCAGAAGTTTCTGCTTGTGGGTGTCAAGGGAGAGTGCCCAGATGAAAACAGAAAAGCAGCAGAGCATTTTACAGGAAAATCACTAGAGATGGAAGGCAACAGACCCTCCCCTCCCAACCAGAAGATACTCAAGGAGTTCTGGGGCTCCTGTGGAGCAGCAAAATTAGCCATAATGGCTGTGCCCCCCCCACCTGGATAGATCTAGAAAGATTTGGAAGGAAGAACAACAGTTGATAAGCAAGTACACAAGTATACTTCACAACTGGTGAAGCCCAGGAAGAGATAACAATAACATCAATAACTGGTACAAGAAATTCAGCTGTACACACAGGCACATAGCAAAGCAGTTCACCCAGTCTCTCTGACTCAAGGATGCCTACCTGAAGGCTAAGGACAATGACACGACAAACATGCATAGTACAGACCAATCAAATGTCTTAAAACAATATACAAGATACTGACCAGCTGCATAACTAGGAAGATAACAAACCATTTGGAGAGCCAGAACATCATGGTTGAGCAGAGGAGGCAAGTTACAATTGACCATTGATGCTGTGGTTATGGAGCAAGCCTACAAGATACACCACAACCTGTATACAGCCTACATCGACTACTGCAAGACCTTCAATTCAGTGCCCATAGCTGGCTGATAGCAACACTGAAGCTCTACTAAGTCAACCTAACCCTGACACATTTCCTAGAAGAAACCATGGCAAAATGGAGGACCACCATCAAGGTCAAGAACATCACAACCAAACCAATAGCCATCAGAAGAGGAATCTTCTAGGGAGATGTCTTGAGCCCACTATGGTTCTGTCTAAAATTTAACCCACTGTCCACCATGCCCCTGGCCCCTACAACAATTCAGCACATCACCTCAGGATGCAGGGTGATCACCCAGACGGATTACACTCACAGACATGATCAGGTGGCTAAGATGATATCAGAAGCCAGCCCAAAAATACCAGCTGATCAAAGAAAGTTTACCGTATTACAAGTATGAGTTTCGGGCCAGGCAAGAGACCTGTACTCACTGACTATACTGGGACCGTGCCATAATGATGGACAAGATAATCCCACACAACAGACCAGACATATACCTTCACTGACAAGAAGGAAATGACTATCTACCTAATTTACACAGTGGTGTCCAACACCAACAAACAACCTTCAGAAAGCTTTCCTTCCTTCATATAAGGAAAAGACAGGAAGTCAGGGGTATGTGGCATGTAGAACATGTAAAGACCATCCTGATCATCTCAACGCAGGCATGGTGCCAAAGAGCCTCCATAAGAACCTAGCAACAAGAGGCCTCTTACGTAGGAACACTTACATGGAACTTCAGAAAGCCACAATCCTGAATGCCTGTAGGGAAAGTAAGTTTCTCAACCAACAGTAACAACAATAATAATAGTAGAACACATAATTCCCTCTAAGCTTAGGGGTGGCTTATTACAGGTTGGCCTCAATTAACATGATTAATTCATCCCCCGAGCACATTACGCAAAATGGAAATGCGTTAAACGAATATAATAATCAATAGGAAAAATTATAATTGGTCCTTGACCTTCAGGAATGTCCATAAAGAATTTTAAAAATCCCTTTCAAATAACTTTTTAACTCTATACCATGTAAAAGATAATGAAAATAATTATGGAATTAAATGTTTATTGATTGCATGAAACAGCGTTAACCAAACTGTGCACCGCAAAAAATTAAAAATTTCAAGGGAAACAGTTAGTCGACATCTGTCGGGCATCGCGCGAACTACTAGTTCGAGGTGATTCACAGTTTCAACATTACTTATTAAGTTGTTTGGACCTAACTACTTAATAAATCGAACCGTTGGGTATTTCTTTTTGTGTGGGGGCACCATGAAAAAATTACTGAGGCATTAAGGGTGCCATGAACTGAGAAAGTTTGGGAACCTCTTGCATAAAATACACAATGAAGAAACTATTTGTTACGGAAATATTTGATCAGAGTCGTTTCAACAGTGTTGGCTTTCTTTTTTTCATCAATCAATTTCCGATAGCTGACAACAATCTTTTCTAGGCCCTGGTGAAATAAATACAGTGAAACTTCCCTTTAATGGACAGCCATGGGGAACGAAAATGTGTCCGTTAGAGAGACGTGTCCGCTAACAAGAAGTCTGAGGGAGGAAAAAAAAAAAAAAAAAAAAAAAATCGTTAAACGTTTAATGTAAAATATATACAGATTTTGAACAATATTTTTGTAAATAATATACAATTACATACACAAGAGATAAAGTAAAATCGTTAAACGTTTAATGTAAAATTAAATTAAATTATATACAGATTTTGCACAATTTTTTTGTAAATAATATACATACAATTGTGCTATGCATATTATGACTTTATCTTAAGAAAAATGCATACAGTAATCACTTATTTTCTTCTGCACCTTCTTCCGGCTGATAATTTTGTTTTCAGCATTTGTTTTGAGTGAAGAAACCATCGAAAGTCCTTCAGTATCTTCTTCAGTTGCGAAAAACATTTTTAAACAATTGATTTGTATGAGCGCTGCTTCTATTTTCATCGGTGGTTCGTCGTTAATATGTTCTTCGACAGAATGACCTCCTTCCATTTCTTCATCCTCATGAGGAACTTCTTGAAAAATATCGATGATAATGTCGTTGATATCTAGAGCACCATCTTCTGTACTGAGGTTTGAGTCTATATTTTTGTAGCCAGGGTCACTTGTAGCGGAAGTATCGTACATTATCAATAGATGTTGAAGTTCTTGTTCTTCTTGGTGCTCCACATTGCTGTTCACAACTTCAATTTTTGCGTTTGAGAAGCCAGACTTTACAAAACAGTTCATGACAGTTTGTTTTCTAATTGCGTTTACTGAAGAGGAAATCCATTGAATCGCATCTAGGATGCTGATTTTCTTTGCAAGGTCACTCGTACATGTTACATCGTTCATGTTTGCAATGAGATGTCTTAAAACATGTTTTCTGTAGTGAAGTTTAAAATATTTTATTATCCCTTGATCCAAGGGCTGACACTCTGCAGATGTGTTTGGTGGAGAAAAATGATTTGAATGTTGGACAATTCAATGTGCGGGTGAGATGCAGCATTATCCATGAAAAGAATAATTTTTCTGTTTTGACGAATCGTGTTTTGGTTAAAGTGACTTATCCATTCGCTCACGATATCTCGTGTCATCCACGCTTTTTTTATTAGACTTCCAATCAACATCCAAAAGATTCAACTTTATGCCCTTGAAACAACGAGGATTTTGTGGGTTTCCTATAACAAGAGGTTGTTCAAAGTCTCCCAGCATATTTGTACCCAATAGTTACAGTCAAGCGTTCCTTTGAAATTTTTCCGCCCTGGCACTTTTCGTTTTTTAGACTCATTGTGTTTTCAGGAAGAGCTTTAAAAAAACAACCCTGTTTCGCCACAGTTGTAAATAACCTTAGCTTCAAAATCACGACATAAATCTTCGAATTTGACGGTCCACTCTGTTACAACCCCAGTATCAACAGATCCACCTTCACTATTTACGGTTTTCCAAGAAATTTTATGCCGAGTTTTGAACTTGTCTAGCCATCCCACAGAAGCTTTGAACTCATTTACTCCCATAGATTTTGCAACCTCCAAAGCCTTTTCCCTAATAATAGGCCCATTAATGGGAATTTTTTTAGCGCGTGCGCGACAAATTTGAAGTCCAACAGTTTTCGGGAATGATTTTTGAACCTGATCATTTACGTGTTGCCAAAATTGTTTGAGCAGTTAATTTTTTTTTTCTTTAGGATGTCGCTCACCTGCGTCTTCCCGATTTTTCAATTTTACAGCGAGATTGCGAACACTATTTTTTTGCCGATCATACGCATTAATGAGTTCGATTTTATCTTTTAAAGTTAAATGTTTACGAGAAGACATTGTGCACTTCACACGACACTGAATAAAACTGAAACTGAAAAGACAAAAGGCCGACCATATTCCCCCCCCCTCCTTGCACACACGAAAATCATCAGAAGTTTTACACATGCCTTAAAATTCTTGAAAAAGGGTTTAGAACCGCGACATAAACCTTGATAAAATTTAGAGAATCGGAAATAGAAAATAAACACATGATTGAGGCAATACGTGGAAGAAACGTTCCTAGAAAAAGGGCTGTGAGCTTGCCCGCTGTCCGTTATGGGGAGATCAAATTAAGTGCTAATCTAAATGAAATAGTGCAGATTGCCTGTCCGTCCGTTACAGAGAATGCCTGATAGACAGAAGCTGCAAACACGTTAAAACCAATGGAGTGAGTTGGGAAATTTGAAAATGTCCGTTGTAGAGAGGTGTCCATTAGGAGAAGTTTCACTGTTGAAGATCTCTGTGATTTTTCACTGCTGAGGATCTCTGTGATACGAAAGATTTCACGTAGTTCTTTTACTGTTATCTCCTTTGCGGTAACATTTTCATATGGCTCATCTAAAAATTAGAATTTTTAAATGCAAGTCTGGAAGTAACTTTATTAGTGGGAGACAAACAAGTAACATGTCTTCTTCCTATGGTTGCTGAAACACAGTGAGGTGGGCAAATGCTTGTTTATTGCCTGTCCGATGCACGATTCAAATCTTTTTCAATTATCACATTAAAAAAAAAAAGCGTTAACTGGAAATCTGCATTGTGTAAAGTGGTATAATTTTTTTCAAATAGCAGTAACCGAAAAACGCGTTAATCGAACTTGCATTATGTGCCAAATTAGGAATGCAGGTCACTGGTATTTCGCTTGTTGTTTTTAGCTATTAAAAATGAAAATAAATAAAGCCAGTATTAATGTAAGATTATTATTTTTTATTTATTTATTATTATTATTATTATTTTTTTTTTAAGGAGCGAAAGCAGTACAACAAATATCTGTCCACTGGGATAGAAATCTAGTGCCAAAACAGGGTAATTTTAAAGATGCTTACAAAGGCTGGAAATCAATAGTTAACTATAATGTATCCCAAAATATGAGTGTGAGATCCATGGTGTTAGGAAATGTGTGGTTTTAAAAGGTTAAGTAACAACTCTGATTTAACCTTCCAGTAGTGGCATTTGGCCCTTAGTAAAATATCAATGGTTCATATTTAATAGCTATTCTCTCTCTCTCTCATGTTTATAATGTTTTTCTTTTTTTATTTTCAGCAGAAAAATAAAAATTTTATTTCAGTAGTTTGAAATTTCAGTTGTTTATGCAGATTTTTTAAATGAAACATCTTAAAATATGAAGCAGTACTATTTCACATGCTGCTTCACATTTCTAATTTTACCTTCAGCAATATATTGCCACTTTTGGTTTCACTGAATGCATGTTGCTGCTGCTATAGAAATTATGTAATCTTTTATGTTTAATTATTACATAAAATGGTTTCATGTCTGCCTTACTATTATTTGTCTGTTTATTTAAGAGGTGAAAAATGTTTTAAAATTAGAATTTTTGATTTAAAAAAATTAATTATAGTTGAGTCTTGCAATGCATTATATAATGCAGAAGTGAAAAAAAAAATTGAGTTGTATCATTGTTAGTACCACTACCCATTGCCACCTTAGCAATTGTAGATGTTTGTTATATGTTACTATCGCTTTGAGAATTTCAATGATGACCATGTAAACAAGAAGTTACTGATTAGTTTTCTTTGCAGCCCACGTTAGAAAAAAAATTTAACTTCATGATCCAGAATCCTTTTGGTATAAAATTAAAACTTGAAGGTAAAGGTTATGATAACATTTTTTTAATTTCATTTTACTTAGAACACTTATTTATTATTGCAGAATGCAAAAAAAAGGTGTATTTCTTTTTAAATGTATCAAATTTGGGAAACAAAACAAAACTAATTATTGATTTAAGTACACGCACAGTTTGCAAACAATTAGTAACCCAATTTAAGCAATCAGTCAAAGAATTTTATAAATTAAAATAAACACAGATACTGTGAATTGCTATTCATATTCCAACTCCAGATAATTATTTAAATAGTCAACTACTGCTGAACTACTAGAAAGAACATTAAACACCCGTTTTTCAGAACGTGGCAGTAATTTTTCCAACATGAAAATTAAGTGATGATGGAAAGTAGTGAAAGGTGTACCATGAGATAAGGATATATCTAACCAGTCTTTTACACAGTTCCAAGGAGTATATTTGCAGCCACAAAACAGAGCTGGATTTTGAAGTAATCCTCTTGCAGACATAACCCCTAAACAAAAGAAAACACTAGTTGAAAAAATAAAATAAAATGAGAATATAAAAATTAAAAACAATTACAAGGTGATTTCTAAAACTAAAACATTCATTTATAAAGGCTTAAGAATGAAATGTTCACCTGAATTAAAATATTATTTTAATTCAGAGCTAATAAAACACTGAAATATGAGGATCAAATTTTTTGGACAGAAAGCGTTTCTGCCCTAAAATTATGTAAATTTTCAAATTACGATATTAATTAGTACAATTGCATCATTACTATGTTACAGAATTTTCCTGGAAGAGTCATTTACACTCATCACAAAAGAACCAGGCAGTTGCTGTTTTACTGATAGCTTCTGATGCACACCACTTCTACCTAAACAGTGACAAAGAGAAGCCTGTCAAGCCTAAGCCACTAGTAACTCAAGAGAAAATGGAAACAGACAAAGCCACTACAGTGGACCCCGGCTTTATGATATTAATTCGTTCGAGAGACCCCATTGTATCGTGAAAATATCGTAATGTGAATCCAATAGCACTGTTTTTTGATAATTCTTTCCAAATCCTCGGAAGTTGAAATTTTCGCTATAACTAAGCCATTTATCTCTGTAAAACGTGATTTTTATAACAGAAATTGTATTAGTTTTATATAGAATACCGTATTTTCCAGTGTATACCATGCATCTTTAATCTAAAAATAACTCTCCCTAAAATTGTGGTGCATCTTATACATCGGAATATACAATAGCACATGATACAAATTAAAAGAAGAAAGATAAAAAATGCTGATGGATTTTTTACTTATTCACCCCTCCAAATGTTGTTTAAAATGATAATTGATAATTATAAACATTAAAAAAACAAAAATCATAATTTTCATTTAACTTACATTGGAAAAGATGTCAATGGTGTGGTGATGGCTGGAAGCAAATCTTTTACCATCAAGATATCAGGACAACCTTTAGAATCTGGTGTTCTTTCCAATCGCTACCTCTTGCTACTTATGGTATAAAAACTGTCAAAAGTGGTTTTTGGTGCTTTCTCTGAAGGTTCTCTCAAGAACTTTCTTGAAATAACTTACCACTTGATCTTCAAATTTGCAGGTCATCAATTCAGTTTCAATATCTGAGTTTTTTTCTTTGTCCTCTTCACAATATCTCATGCAGCAAACCTGTCCTTAATTTCTTAAGCTGTTGCTACACAGTAATCCTCATGTTCCTCATCTCCACTGTCTGCCCATCTGCTCTAATTCCTGGAGCTCCTCTGTTTTCAACTCCTCCACATCCACTGCATCAATCTCTAGAACCAAGGACTCACAAAGAGTGATAATTTCCTGCTCTAGAACACTTTCAGCTTCAAATCCTTCAAAATCATTTGTGCATAGTCTAAGATGTTAAACCTGGTCTTCCAGAATTCCTTTAAGGTGATGGCTCTGTCTCCTGAAGTCTCTTCAAAGCACTTCACAAGCATCTTCTTTGTGAAAATTTTTTTAAAGTTGGCAGTCACTTGCTGATCCATCGGCTGAAGCAAAGGGGTGGTATTGGGTGGGAAAAATTTTACAGTAACAAAGTTAAATTGCTCCTCCAGAGATCGGGCAAGTTGGGGATCATGACCTGGAGCATTATCCAAAATTAACAGTGCCTTTAAAGGAAGTTTGTTTTTTTCTAAGTAACCTTTGACTGAAGGACAAAACACTTCAAATACCCATTCATTGAAGAGGTTTTTTGTCACCCAGGTCTTCTTGTTACACCGCCAGAAGACACCCAAACTGCTTTTGATTTGTTGTATAAACACTGGGAGTTTGAGTGGTAAACCAACACGGCTTAAGTTTAAAATCACCACAGGCATTGGACCCCAATAGCAGAGTAAGCCTATCCTTCATAGGCTTATGACCAAGCAAAGGCCTCTTCTTTTGTGATGTATATTCACCTAGGCATTCTTTTCCCAAAGAGGCCTGTTTCATCCGTATTAAAGACTTGTTGAGGAATGTAACCCTCTTTCTCAACAAGCTCTTGAAACTCCGCCTGAAAGTATCAGTTTCGAGATAAGAGGGTAGAATGTAATACAGGGTTTGAGAAGAGGTTTACAGCGAGTTCTGCAAACTGGCAGTGTTTTGAAGAAGAGATTACAAAGACTTAGAGATAATAGATAAGAAAGAGACAGCAGCCTGACTGGAGAAAGGGCTGAGAAAATAGTTAATATTATATATGAGAGTTGCTGCAGGTCTATGAGGAGCAGCACAAAATTAAAAAGGGTTGTTCCATGGTGGAATGGGATATTAGTGGAAATGAGGAGGAAAGTGAACAGGGCTAGGAGGAATTTCCAGAGGGTACGGAGAAGAGGAATAAGTGAACAAATGGAGGATTTAAAGAGACAGTACCAACAAATGAGACGGGAATATGTTGGTAGAATTCAAAAAGAGAAATTATGTCTTGGTTTTATTTGACTTTAAGGAGGCATTTGATCGTATCTGGTGGCCGAGCTTTCTAGCAAGAATGAGAAAAATGAAGTGTACTTGGCAGTTCTATGGAGTTTTAAAAGATTATTTTAAAGACAGGAAATTACAAGAGAAGCATGGCGAAACTATGTAAAAGAGCAAATGAATAAGAATGTATGGGGATTACCATACAGATTATTATTTGATAGAATGAAAGTTGATCAAGTTTATAGTACTATTAAAATAGAAAATCAGAGTACGAGGGACTGGGAGTCCTCCATGCATGGTTTGCTCTCCTCATTGTTTCCTATAGATCAAATAAGTTTGGATAGTAGAGAAAAGACAAATCACGAAATTAAATGATGAATATGTGGAGGAGCAGGAAATTGAAAGTTTAATTACGGAGGAATAATTGAAGATAGTATTGGAGAAAGTTAAGACAAAGAAAGCACCAGGCACAGATGGATTGCTACCCGAAGTGATAAAGAAGTTTTGCTTGAAATTTGGAAAGGAATTGGTAGAGTTATATAATGTGTGCTTAAATGAGAAAATCTTTCCTAGTTGTTGGAAGGAAGCAATACATTAGAATATTATTAAAGAATAGAGAACGAATCCTGGATCATATTAACCAGTGGCATTACTGCCAGTTATCGCAAAGGATTTTGAAAGTGTTGATGAATAGATTGGAGGGATATTACGAGAGTAATGGAATGAACAGCCCTAGGCAGTTTGGCTTTCAGAGGGGCAAATCTACTGAAGATGCTGTGGTTAAAATGATGTCATATGTACAAGAGACCAGAAAATTATGTCCTGGGTATATTTGACTTTAAGGGGGCATTTGATCGTATCTGGTGGCCGAGCTTTCTAGCAAGAATGAGAAAAATGAAGTGTACTTAGCAGTTCTATGGAGTTTTAAAAGATTATTTTAAAGATAGGAAATTACAATTGTAACGAAATATGGGAAAGTTACTCAGGAAGTAACAAGAGGTGCTCCACACCTCTTGTTACTTCCTTGAAAGGTTCAGTCATAGGTCCCTATAGTTAGAATGTTGTATTGGATGAGCTACTGGTTTAGGATTGGGTAGGATGTGAAATGGTAGCATATGCTGATGATTTGTTAATAATGGTGGTGGGAAAGTCTAGAAAAGAATTGGAGGAGAGAATTAAGAGGGCTGAGGTCCATAAAATGGAGATATCAATGAAAAAAGCACATGGTTCTGTTCAAAGGGAAGCTCAATTGCAAAAATATTTGGTACGACGATAGCATATGCCCCCTTGGTCAAGTACCTAGAAGTTTATTTGGATGTCTCTTTTGCCTCATGTGCAGAAATTAAGATATAAAGTGAGAATGATTTATTTAAATATTAGGAAAGTCACAAGGGTAGAATGGGGAGTGAAAGGTAAGTCCTTAGACCTCCTCTATAAATGTATATTTCTACCGATTGTGACATATGCATGTGGGGCTTGGGGTCATAGAGTGACTAATAGCCACGTTAAAAGAAGTCTTATTTCAGCACAGAGATTTGCCCTTCTGGCGGTGACACGGTCCTGCAGAACCATTTCAAATGATGCTCTGCAAGTTATTGCAGAATGGAATCAGTGGATCTGATTATAATTAAAAGAACAATGGAATATGCGATTAAGAATAAGAGAATAGAACTTATGGAAATAAAATCATGTAGAGAAGAGGGAAGAAAGTATGGAAGGCACGATTTGAAAGTAGAAAAGAAAATGTTGCAGCAAGATATAGATTGTATATGGCAGGAAAGATGGAACGGTTTTGCTAAAGGGTGTGTTACCTTTGCCTTTCTGCCTCGGGAGAAAACTATGAAAGAGATTTCATCTTGGTCTGGTCTAGGAATGTTCCAAACAACGTTAATAACTGGATATGGGTTAAAGAAAAGACTGGTAGAGCTTGGTGTAGAAGAAAATCCAATGTGCATTTGTGGGATGGCAGAGGATACAAAGCATATTTTACGGCAGTGTGTAAGATATGATATACCAAGGAATATGTTAATTAGGCAGATTGGCTCTGACTCATACACCTGGAGGACTTGTTTAAGAATAGAGAATGGAATGAAGCGTTTGTTTGAGTTTGCTAGAGAAGTAAATAGGATTAGATAATTGTAAAAGTTTGTATATATGTAAATAGTGTTTTTATGGAGTTGAGATTTAATTGGAATTTATTGATCTTATAGTTTATAGTTGTATAAAAAGGAAATGATGGAAAAAAAAAAAAAAAGTATAAAATACAAAAATATATTGATGAATTTTAAATGTTTAGAGTTTTAATTTGGCTGGAACAAGAATCACAATTTATAGAAGTTTGCCTTTAAAGTTTAATTGAGCTCTAGATAGTCGATATCTGGGACAGGGGCGGTAACATATCCTCAATGTCTGATTCATCATACAGAGGATATGATTAAGGATCAAAAGACTAAAATTGAGAGGATAGAGGAATAAAGCGCGGATGAGCTTATTGCTGAGGAAGCGCAAGTACAAGTAGGTGTTAGGACAGTGATGATGATGTCAGTGTAGTACCACAGAGTTGATATGTTACTCTGGTGTTACTGCTTCCCATATGTAGTACTTTACATTTGTCAATGTTAAACTACATTTTCCACCTCTCAGCCCATCTGCTCAACTTTTCTAGATCCTGTTGCAGCAGCAGCGTACTGTCATCAGTGTCCTTAACAACCCTGCCAACCTTCTTATCATCTGCAAACTTAAGACATTTAAGCCTGATATACCACCATGAATACAGTCGATCTGCCAACCTGCACTGGACCAGCGTGGCAGATTATGGTCCATTTTCCCTCAGCATGAATTGTTGAGGAGGCTTCCATCTTGCAGTGGGTTGATAATGGCTGCACTTTACCTTTTACCATCATCAATATCATTTATAAACACAGAAAACAACAATGGACCCAACACTGAACCCTGAAGGATTCCACTAATAACATTAGTCCACGAAGAGAAGTGTCCACTCTGTGTCTTCTCCCACTCAATCATCCCTTTATCCATAGCAGTAGTCTTCCATGTGCAACAGTATCAAAAGTCTTTCTAAGATCCAAATATATGATATCAAAGTTATTTCCTGCATCCAGTTCCTTTGTGACTACATCATAGTATCCAATCAAATTGGTCGGACAAGACTTCCCCTTAACAAAACCATGCTGTGTAAGAGCTATAACTGAAGTCTTGTCTAGATGATCCTGCAGTGCTTCTTTAACCAGTGCCTCCATTAATTTCCCTGGAACAGATGTAAATCTAACAGGTCTATAATTACTTGTCTCCCTTTGATCCTCCTTTGTGGATTGCGGTCACATCTGCAGTCCATGGGTACCTCCCCGAAGTCCAGGGAAGCTCGCATAATTATGGCTAAGGGTTTGCTTACTACCTTTGCTGCTTCCTTTAATATAACTGGATAGATCCCATCCACCCCGGGTGCCTTTTTTATGTTTATCTTCAACAATTTCTCTTCCACATTCCTCTCAGTTATTACAAAATCATCTGGCTCACTGCCAGAGTTTAATTCACCTCTCGCATTCCCCTCCCTGAATAACTCCTCGTGTGTGAATGTAGATGCAAAATACTCATTTAGTTTGTTAGCCACCTGAGCAAGATCATCAACAGCTGAACCATCAATATCCAGTGGACCAATCTGATTCATCCCTTTCCTTCTAGAGTTTACATAGGTAAAGAACACTTTGCCAAAGATTTCTCATAATCTGCCTTTGCCTGCCTAATCTCCTTTGTGACTTGGTTACAGACCAGCTTCTATTTCACCCATGAATTTATATGTATCCCATGCATTTTTTTTCTCAGCCACATGTCTCATTAGTTCATCTGACATCCATTTAGGTCTAAACCTAGAACAATATTTCTTAGTTGGTATGTAAAGCCTAGTAGTTTCCAAGATTAATTCTTAGAATTGTTCCCATTTTGAATTTGCTGTTGGTAACATCATCAGTTGGTCCCACAGTATAGAATTTAAATATTGTCTCAGACCTCCATAATCACCTTTACGAAAGCAAAAACCCTTCCCTTTACCCCTGATGGCAATTACTTCTTTTGCGTAAATCCCACTTGAGCACACTGTGATCACTGCCACCTAGTGGTTCCTTTATCTGCAGATTCTTAATGAATGAAGAATCACTACTGATAATCAGATCAAGAGTATTACTCCCTCTAGTTTCCTCCCAAACATGCTGATGTAGAAAACAATCATCCAATAAATCCACAAAAACCTTGCTAGTGTGTGAGTGACCAACACACAAATTCTAGTCAATATCTGGAAAATTAAAACCCCCCATTATAACACACACTTCCGTTGTTTATAAGATATAAATATCAAGGTACTTTATTTTAGTTTATATTTTTTATAATTTTAGAAATACCAAACATTAAGTACATATTCAAGGCTGTGTTTTAGATCCACAAGAACTGCACACTAATGCCTAAAGCAAGAAATGAAATTGCCTTTATATAAATTGCATAATAAAAGATAAAAGTCTGCAGTTAGCATAGAGCAAACTAAATTTGTTACAGAATGCATCAATCTCTTATCACAAAGATGCAAATAAAACAAGTTAGCTTTATCCCATCAATGAAAAAAAAAAAAAAAAAAAAAACATCCTATGAAAGTCATCAAGGTACCTATCAAAGTTATCAAGGTAATGACATGCATTACAAATAGCAATATAATATAATAAATACTTTAATTGTGGCCACCTAGTTTTTATCCTTAGGAAGCATTGCAGGACAGAGGCAACACAACTTGCTCTGAAATATGGCAAACTTTATTTGCTCCTTGACACAGAAAAGAAACTTTTGCCTACTCATATACATTAATATTATATAACTCTCAATATACCTGAACCTTTGTTCTAAATTTATTGATAGAAGTTGAAGAAATATGACTTACCATTAACACCAGTTTTCTGTTTCAATGCAACTGCATCTTCCAAGCTGAATATGTCTCCATTTGCAATTACAGGCACACTCACACTTGCCTTGATTATTTTAATACTCTCAATATCCACTGGCTCTTTTCTTTGGTTAGGAGTTCTGCCATGGACTGTCAACCAAGAAATTCCAGCATGTTCAGCATTTTGGCAAAGTTCCACTGTTCTACTAAAATTGTAAAATTTTAATTTGCAGTGATAGTATATGCTCAAGGTGTTATCACTAGACAAGATATGGTGACAGCTTTTTTATAATATGAATATAGTACAGACATTATGTACCAGGTGGCCAAAGTTAAAATTATTTAGAGCTGCAAATTTGGCAGGTATGTTCTTCAATGGGTGCAAAATAAAATTAAATGATAAACAAAAATTAGATTTTAATATAAGTCTCATAGCCAAAATTTCCACCATGAGAAAGGTTTCCTGTAAACGATTAACCCATTATATGATCTGTATGAACTGCAAATGAAGGCCACACCATTAACAATAATACAGTAACACTGCCACTTTACTGTTTTGCATTTTCAGCAAAATACTGGGTGTGGACCACTACATTTGCATGACATTAGGGAGACTGTGCCTATTGTTTCTAGTGACAATATGGGATTCAATCAGTACTGTACATGTGCCTCAATGTTGTCACTACTGTGTTCTAGCAGGACAATGTTTGGGGGGTCATCAGGTGCTGTGTCATGCTATCCTTCAGGGCTGTTAGGTCAGAATGACAATGATACCAATGTCCTTTGGGTAGTCCCAGAGTTAAAAGTTACAAAGGAGGAGGAGGTCAGGTGATCGAGCCAAACATGCTGTGAGAAATGAGCAGATACTCATCCTTTCAGTAGTAATATGCTATCATAGCATATTACTACTGAAATATGCTATGATATGTATGGACATACATATACTGATTGAATCCCATATTGTCACTAGAAACAGTAGGCCCCGTCTCCCTAATGTCATGCAAATGTAGTGGTACAATGGTCCACACCCAATATTTTGCTAAAAAAGCAAAACAGTAAAGTGGATGCCCTGTTATGTAGAAGTGTTCTACATTGCATAGAAATGGCTATTTTTTTTCAAGCATACTTAATAATGCAGTTGCAGAATACAAAAGCTTCTCAGTACCCCTGAGTAGTAACAGGACATGGTACAAGTCCACGAAGACAATTTTCTTCAAAAAACAGAGGGGCTAATCATAACATAGTTGTGTGACATCACTTCAGCTGTATAGTGTCTGTCATTATCTGATAGGATTTCTTGTATTGTAAATATCAGGTGTGGCAACCCTTGCGATATATAAAATTAATACCGAATATTAATTCATAATTAGCAGCAGTAATCATCAATGAAAGCATTTTTCAAATAATTCATTTTCATTAGAGTAAGGAACAGTAAAATTTAATTATGCAGCACTTCTTTTTCAAATCATTGGATTCTGTTTTCTGTTGAATATTCTTTATTTTTATCCAGTTAATAAATGATTAGTGGACACAAATAATTTTATTAAACAGCTATTGCTATTTATTTTAAGTGCATGCAATTCTCCATTTTTAAATGATTTATGTACAATGCACAATTATGTTCGTGAGCACTTGTATCACGAGGCTTTTGCCCTCAAGTTCTTGAATGGCATAAGATTTAAAAGGGGAAAGAATTTCATATACCTACACAAACACACAATTTTATTATTTTATTTTTTGCAATAAGCTTAAAAGCTGCCCTAAGGAAAAAGTAAGTTAACTAAGTGTAATACTTTTGTATATATTAAAGAATAAAATCGCAGGGAAAAAATCTTGTGAATAAACACTTACATAAATGACATAGTTCCATGACAATTTTCTTATTGCAACAGAACTAATCTTGGCAGTGATAATTAATTCCCCAACTGAAACCCACCACATACTTTTAGGGGATTTCCTGCAGTTTTGCATGTCCCATCAAAGCTGAAATAAGTGCTTTGTCTCAACTAAAGGATGTTCCGTTGCATCTGGGTGTCTTCCTTCATTTGTGCTAAGAAAATTAGCACAAATCAAATTATTCAAAGAGGTAACTACCATTAGGGGTAAAGGGAAGGGTTATTGCTTTCGTAAAGGTGACTACGATGGACTGAGACAGTATTTAAATTCTATACAGTGGGACCAACTTGAGTCTGGGTACAAGTGTAGCCTGTGCGGACAAAGCTCTTTGACACTCTTGGAACAGAGAAGTTTTTCCTGATTTATTAGCTTAAATTGTCATATTAACTTATTTCTAGAGTAGCTTTATATTCCTAGTTACGATACTTAGTTTAAAGTTTAACTTAGACAGAGATTTTGTAGGTATTACTTAGTATCGGTAACGGTATCAAATCCACGTGTTACAAATTGAACGAGAGGTCTTTTTTTTTTTAACCAAATTTAGTCGATTTATTAACCAATTGTTATATTAAATTATCTTCTATAAGTAGATTATAGACCTAGTCAGGATCCTTAGTTTATTCTAAATTGAGATAGCGAGATTTGGAAGCTAATCAATACTTACGAGTCCGTAGAAGTACCATTCGTGAATTCCCGCCATTTTTACATGATAGCATAACCTTAGTGTAGTATAGTGCATAATATAATATTGTCAATTAATCAGTAAATCTATTAATCTTGATAAACTTTATTGTCAATTAAATTGTACTTTTAACTCTATATATATATATATATATATATATATATATATATATATATAACAAATTAATACATAACTATAGTGGTACACGTGATACGGAAGTTATATAAAGGGAACCCGTAGAAAACACTCGTAGATACCGAAAAAATAAATATAGCATTATAACTGTTTTGGGATATAACTTAAGGATTTAATTTTGTATTGAATTAAATCGGAATCATGACTCAGACCAGAGCAGCAAAGCAAAAGGCTCAAGCTAATGGGCGTGCTGAGAGGGGCAGCACTCCCATTTGCCCTCTGAATCACAGTCTTTTAAAATGCACTGTTTGCTTGATGTTTGCGGAGCAGTCGGGTACGGGACATGATACTGCCAAGTGGGATGTCTTCGTGTGTGCACGATGTAAGGAGTGCAAGGAAATCAGGCGACAACTCAGCGTTGTTATGGGCCTTTATGAGAGCTTGAAGGACAGGGTGGATGCCCTCGAAGGAAATAAATTGAGGGGCCCATCAAGCTCTCAGCCACCCACATCAATGCCAGAGCTTGCACTTGGTCATCAGGCAACACAGAGGCAGGCCCCTAGGCAGAATGCGCTGGTCCCATAGGAACTAGTAGTTGTTGGTGACTCTATTGTCAGGGAAGTGGGGAACATGCTTTGCAAAAAGGATAGGTGGAATAGGACCAGGGTATGTCTGCCAGGGGCAAAGGTTGATAACGTTGTAGAGCGGATATCATCTTTTAAGGGCACAAAAGGTGATATAGTTGTTGGCACTAATGATATTAAGAGTAGGAGACCGGCGGAATTACTTAGCAAGTACAGGTCACTGTCGAAAAAAAGCCGTGAATTAGGGTTGAATTTGAAAGTGTCTGCAATTCTGCCCAGACACGATAGGAGGGAGTATATGATGAGAGCCTTGTCGATCAATTCGGCCCTGGAGGGATTGTGCAAGGCTCAAGGGGTAGAATATTTTTCAGCATGCACTGTACTTGTTAACAGGAGAGATTGCTTCTACAGGGATGGGATACACTTAAATAGAAAGGGTGCAAGAATTTTTGCTGATGCTGTCGAGGCAGAGTTAGGTGGGTCGGAAAACTGCTAGATTGGGCGGATACAAGGACTAATAGATTAACAGTAGCCACTGGCAGAGGTGGAAGTGATTCTTGCACTGCTTCTATTGAAATGAGCAGAAGCCTGAAAAACAAGATGCAGGATATTTCAGAGACTGCTGGGAGTCATTGCAGTACAAGTAAACACATGGGTTGTGTTAGGGTAGCCAAGAATAGAAAAAGGTGCACATGTATACCAATGCTAGGAGTTTGGTAAATAAATTTGATGAATTTGAGGTATTGCTCAAAACATCAAAGGCAGATATTGTTGGGATATCAGAGACGTGGTGTCACACAGATATAAGGAATGCGGAACTGGAATTTGGGGAATACAATGTGTATAGAAAGGATAGACAGGACAGGAGGGGAGGAGGGGTTATGCTATTAGTTAAGGAACACAAAGTCCAAGGAAGTGAAGCCAGTCGACATCGATGGACAGGGCAGTGTCGAGTCAGTTTGGTGTGACATAAGCATAGGGAAATCAAAATTGAGAGTAGGAGTGTGCTATAGGCCTAATGACCCTGATGAGTATAAGATATTGTACAGGGAAATAGAGTGGGCCAGTAAATCAGAGAGTCTTATAACGGGGGATTTTAATTTCCCAAATATTGACTGGAATTTGTGTGTTGGTCACTCGCACACTAGCAAGGCTTTTGTGGATTTATTGGATGATTGTTTCCTACATCAGCATGTTCGTGAGGCAACAAGAGGGAGCAATACTCTTGATCTGATTATCAGTAGTGATTCTTCATGCATTAAGAATCTGCAGATAAATGAACCACTAGGTGGCAGTGATCACAGTGTGTTGAAGTGGGATTTACTCAAGGAGGTAACTACCATCAGAGGTAAAGGGAAGGGTTTTTGTTTTCGTAAAGGCAACTATGATGGTCTGAGACAGTATTTAAATTCTATACAGTGGGACCAACTGATGATGTTACCAACAGCAAACTCAAAATGGGAAGCATTCAAGGAACTAATCTTGGAGGCTACCAGGCTTTACATACCAACTAAGAAATATTGTTCAAGGTTTAGGCCTAAATTGTTGTCAGATGAACTAATGAGACATGTGGCAGAGAAGAAAAATGGGATACATACAAATTAATGGGTGACATGGAAGCCTATGATAGATATAAGTTGGTCTGTAACCAAGTCACAAAGGAGATTAGGCAGGCAAAGGCAGACTACGAAAAATCCTTGGCAAAGGATGCAAAGAAAAACAGAAAAGAGTTCTTTGCCTATTTAAATTCAAGAAGGAAAGGGATGAATCAGATTGGTCCACTGGATATTGATGGTTCAAAAGTTGAGGATCCTGCTCAGGTGGCTAACAATCTAAACGAGTATTTTGTATCTACATTCACGCATGAGGAGTTATTCAGGAAGGAGAATGATGTAGGTAAAGTAAACATTGGCAGTGAGCGGGATGATTTTGTAATAACTGAGAGGAAAGTGGAGGAGAGATGGTTGAGGATAAACATAAAAAAGGCACCTGGGGTGGATGGGATCTATCCAGTTATATTAAAGGAGGCAGCAAAGGAAGTAGGCAAACCCCTAGCCATAATTATGAGAGCTTCTTTGGACTCAGGGGAGGTACCCATAGACTGGAGATGTGCAAATGTAACCCCAATTCACAAAGGAGGATCAAAGGCTGACACAAGTAATTATAGACCTGTCAGTTTAACTTCTGTTCCAGGTAAATTAATGGAGGCACTGGTTAAAGAAGCACTGCAGGATCATCTAGACAAGAATTCAGTTATAGCTCAGACGCAGCATGGTTTTGTTAAGGGCAGGTCTTGCCTGACCAATTTGATTGGATACTATGATGTAGTCACAAAAGAACTGGATGCAGGGAACAACTTTGATATTTTATATTTGGATCTTAGAAAGGCTTTTGATACTGTTGCACATGGAAGACTGCTGCACAAATTGGAGCAGTGTGGCATTGGAGGCAAATTGCTGCTATGGATAAGGGGATGGTTGAGTGGCAGAAGACAGAGAGTGGTAATCAATGGACACTGCTCAACGTGGACTAATGTTATTAGTGGAGTTCCTCAGGGTTCAGTGTTGGGTCCGTTGTTTTCGGTGTTTATGAATGATATTGATGATGGGATATCAAGTTTAATGTCCAAGTTTGCAGATGATACAAAGGTTGGCAGGGTTGTTAAGGACACCACTGACGCTATGCTGCTGCAACAGGATCTGGAAAGGTTGAACAGATGGGCTGAGAGGTGGCAAATGAAGTTTAACATTGACAAATGTAAAGTACTACATATGGGAAACAGTAACCCCAGAGAAACATATCAACTCTGCCGTACTACACTGCCAGTGGTGGAGAATAAAAAGGACCTGGGGGTAATTGTGCAGGCAGATATGAAGTTCTCTGAGCAGACGAGCTGCAAGAGTAGCTCATGGTGTCTTGTCAATGATATACAGGAATTTTTCTAGCAGGGATAAGGAGGTGATTATTCCCTTGTATAAGGCAATGGTTAGGCCACATCTTGAGTACTGTATACAGGTCTGGAGGCCTCATTTCAAGAAGGATGTAGAGCTGCTGGAACGAGTACAGAGAAGGGCAACAAGATTAGTGAATGGAACAAAGGGTTGCTCTTACGAAGAAAGGCTTAAGTTTTGCAAATTACAGTCTGGAGATTAGGCACCGGCAAGATGATCTGATAGAGGTGTATAAGGCCTTGAATGGTTTGAGCATGCTCAATGCCAATGGGATTCTTCATCTTGCTCAGAATAATCAGCTCAGAGGGCATAAATTCAAATTGAGGAAGGATGGATGTCGGATAGATGTGCGGAAATTTGCCTTTGGCCAGTGGGTGGTTGGTTGGTGGAACCGACTTCCGTCACTTGTTGTTGAAGTTGATAGCCTAAACAAATTTAAGGCTCAACTGGACAGGTATTTCGAGCGAACGGAGGGGTGAAATGGGAGTGGTGTTTTTTTTTTTTTTTTTTGGCTGATGCTGAACAAGCTTGCTTTCTTGCATCATATGCCTCTACTAATGCTAATTCAGAATCAGCTCCTTGCAATTGTTGCTTGCAGTTCCATACTTAGGCAAGAATATCCAGCCATCCTGCTGCATGCATTGGTTTGTCTTCTGATACAGTATAGCACTGCCCAGACAACTTTAAATAGGATGTACACAGTTCATTACATTTCAGGGCTTCCCCCCCCCTGTGATTAATAAAAGTGAAAGGTAAACATAGTTACCTTACTATCAGTATAATTACTAAGATAACTGATGGAACACTTAATAAAAACTTCTCAATTTTATATTCTCTAAACTTAGCTATTCGGTTTGATACAACATTATAATATTTATTGCTCTTCTCCCGTATACTTTTTAGGCATGTCAGCATAACAATGTAAAATTCCTACTGTATGTCTGAATATAACTCAACTCCTAGTGGATGGATTTTTATAAAACTTTATTGAGTCAACCCAAATTTCATAAAAATCTGACAAACAGAAATCTGGTAGTTATTTCTTTGTTCATCCATCTGCATTAATAACTCAACTCTCAGTGAGTGAATTTCAATGAAATTCCACATTTGGCTCTTTCAGAGTGATTTGACAGGCCTCCCCAAATTCAATTAAAACAGAACCAATATATAAATCCTGTAATTATTATTATTTTTTATTTTCCATGCATGGGCTATACCTTACTAAAGTGTATACCATATATCTTATATAGGCTATCCATATATCTTATTTTGTAGCTGAAGCACTGGATATTGTTCGTTGCCATATATAATGATTGGAGAAATTAATAAATGGACAATATGGAATATGTGCTATGGAAATTTTAAATATTATATATTTCAAGGATCCTTGCTAGTAATGGTGTTTTTATTTTTTTCTGTACTAAAGTTCAAGTTAATTAAATTAACTTAATTATGAAACATGAGAAATAAGAATTCAATAAATATCAAATTTTACTTTACCTTCCTTTCAGCATCATGTCAAAAGCATTAATAATTAATTGGACTTAGACTTCAATGGGTATCAGTAATGCTGACTGCACTAATAAAATCAGTTTATCAGAGAGGATTTCAACTTCACCTCCCCTAATGGATTAAGATATGGCATAAATAAAATAAGGAAAAGAGAGCAACAGAAATTTCTCTATTAATGATAAGTAAAGGAGGATGAGCCAGAGCTAAAAATTCTATATCTGTGAGCAAATGAATAATATAAAATGAATAACATATTTAAGGAAAAATGTCATTTGATGATAATGCAACTATCCCTAAACAGGGTTATGACTCCCTGACCATGACACCATGTTAAGTTGCTTGGGTGTACTGTCCTAAGTGGATGGTAATATCCACTTAGGACAGTATGCCTAAGGAGGTCACAAGCAAGCTCTATTAATCTTCAGGTAGTACTTGGAACAAGATGGAACAAAATGCTAGTATTAGTAAGGCCAAATTATGAAGAAAGGCAGACTTTTCCTCCAACGGCCAGGGGCTATTCATAAAAAAAAAGACTATAAAGCAATATTTGTAATGTGCTTGTGCCAAGAGAGATTAGAAGCCAGGGTAATCCAAAACAAAAGAGATATATCATTTTGCCTAGAAATCGGAGTGACACTAAAGATAAGCATAGGAGCAGAAGAATCCTTTTTGGGAGCTATAAGACAAGACTGAGTTTTAGAAGGGTTGAAATCAACTAAGTTGTCTTTGCCCCACTGGGGAATTACCTGAAGATCGGCATTTAAGGAATTGGTAGCAGATTTTTGAGAAGTTGAAGCTGATTGAGCAGGACAAGTTTTCTCAAAATGGAAAGTGGAATGCAATGTGCTATCATTGGCAAAACTATCGATAGGATTTCCAGTCAATGGAAGGAGGTCATTGATATACAAGAGGAAAAGAGTGGGGGAAAGAACTGAACCTTGGGGGACACCAGCATTAGTGGAGAAGTTAGATGACAGAGAGCCATCTACCATCACCCTCAGTGAGTGATCAGAGAGAAAACTGGATAACCAATTACTAAAAACAGTTGGCAAACCATAAGATGGAAGCTTGTTTAGAAGACCTTTATGCCAAACACATTCAAAAGCCTTTGAGATGTCAAGAGCAACTACTTGTGTTTCACCGAACCTTTCCATTGAATTAGTCCATAAATGGGTAACATAAGTCAGAATATCACCAGTGGATCGACACTGATGGAATCCATACTGGTGATCGTTGATCAGACGGAAGGTTTCTAGGTAGTTTAAGAGTTGGGGGTTAATTGATTTCTCCGTTACTTTAGAAAGAGTAGAAGTAATTGCAATGGGACGATAATTGGATGAGAGGGATTTGTCACCCTTTTTAGGAACTGGCTGGATATGAGCAAATTTCCAAGCAGAAGGAAAAACACTTTTGGAATAAGAAAGTGAAAAAAGGCGGAAAAGAATAGGAGTAAGTTCAGGAGCACAATTTTTGAGAACAAGTGGAGAAATACCATCGGGACGTGCAGCTTTCTTAGCATCAAGATTCATCAAAATCCTTCTGATATCCTTTTGATGGAAGACCACAGGAGGCATTGAATGGAGCATGTTGGGAATGGTTGGAAGTGTTTTACCAAGATCATTAATACATGAGCTGAAAAAAAAATGGGATGCTAGCAGGTCAGCTTTATTCTTGGCTGAAGTGACAACAGAACCATCTAGTTTGGACAGAGGTGGGAGCAGAGATGGGCAAAAGTTGTGGCCAAATAGCTTTGGCAAGAGACCAAAATGCTCGGCTACCATTAGGGCAAGAAGCAAGTTTTCTACTCTTAGCCTGTTCAAACTCTAGTTTGGACTGATTAATAACTGCTTTACAATTGTTGCGAGCTTTGGTGTAGGCAGAAAATGAAACTGAAGAATCAGAAACAAGCCAATTAAGATATGCAACATTCTTCTCTTGAACAGTCTTAGCACATTTATTGGAAAACCAAGGTTTAGATAAAGGACGAGATTTTAAAGTGGAGTGTGGGATAAAGGATTCCATTCCTGCAAGAATAATTTCACTGACACAATCTGAGCAAACGTTGACATCAGAAGTTTTGAAACAGTAATCCGACCAAGGAAAAGAAGTCTCGCAGGTCATCCCATTTTGCATTCTTGTAATGCCAAACAACACGAGTTTGGGAATAGCCATGAAATAAAGGTTCCATTGGAGAAGAGACAATCACCAAGTTGTGATCTGAAGTGCCTAAAGGACCTCTCACTTCGACCGTGTACTTAGAAGGGTTGTTTGTGAGAAAAAGATCAAGCGTATGATTAGGATTGTCCGGTATTCTTGTAGGTAAATGAACAATATGTGCTAGGTCATTAGTAATTGCAAAAGCCTCAGCATCTCGACCTGCTGGGTCAGTGTGACTAGAAAATGGAAGCCAGCTGGAGTTGTGAACATTAAAAATCACCAAGGAAAATTACCTCACTGTTAGAAAAGTTGGACTGTAGAAAGTCAAGTTGCAAAGAGCTCCAAGTGATTAGTGGAGTTGGGAGAACGGTAGAGACAACAGATGAATTTGACACAATGAGGTAGAGAGATTTTAAGCCAGAGAAGATCAAAGAGAGGAGATTCCAAATTGCCAAGTCTCTGACGGAAGATCAGAACGGACATATGCACAAGTACCACCTTTGAGGCGAAAGGAATCATACAGCGAATAATTTGTGCATCTGAGATGAGCAGTAGTTGAATCTACCGATAACTGAGATTCTGTCAGAAAAAGTACATGGGGTTTGGCAGACTGCAAGTGGAAATGGACATCGTTGAGATTAGAATTGAGACCACATATATTTGTGAAATGAATTAGGAAGTGCTTGGGAGGTTTGGATCTTTTCGCAGATAAGATCCTAAGTTGCCTTGCTGTTATATGATGATCTTCTCTCACGAATACAGAAGCAGGTTTATGGTTTCTGTGGTGATGGCAGTGGTTGGAGCTCCATGACTGCCAATTCTTGTGATTGAATCACATCTACCTTTAAACACTGTAAGCCATCTGCAAGCTGTTATATGGAAGTGTTGATTTACCATAAGCCTCTTTTAACATTTAAATTGCTTCAACTGATGTTTTCTTGAGATGGAAACAAAAATTGAGAGCAGCATATTGTTCCTTATATATCATGTAGGCAAAATGTAACAGGTATAAACTTGACTGCTTGCCCAGATCATGCTGTGCACAAGTTTGCACTGGTGTGCAGCTTAGCTAGAAATGCAAGCAATGCTTCCTCTGCATCTAAATCGCAAATCTGCCCTGCCATGGAATATTGTTCCTACATCTGGGGTGGTGCCCCCAAAACCTCTCTCAGGTTTCTTGATTACATTCAGAAGAGGGCAGTTAGGTTAATTAATGATTCATCTCTAACAGAGTCTCCCCACTCGCTTTCTCATAGATGTACTGTTTCTGCTGCATTGCTCTTCTACAGATACTTCCATGGGCACTGTTCTTCTGAATTGGCTTCTATAATTCCCCTTTCTCCTTCAAAACAGTCCGAACACGTGCCGCCACCAGCCAACATCCATTTACTGTCCAACTTCAAACCCACAGAACCAACTTTTCATCTTCCTCATTTATTCATTCAACTGCCGTTTTCTGGAACAACCTTCCTTCATATGTATTTCCTGAAAATTACAAGCTACAGAAGTTCAAGTCCAATGTCAACAAATATCTTCTTTCGTCTTCTCAACCTCCAACCCAAGCATGGTACACTAAGTACTATAGGTTCTAATACCTCTTATGTTTGGGGTTCACATAAAAAAAAAAAAAAAAAAAACTGGCAGAGATGATGACAATATCAGTAGGAAGAATCGGTATTCTCCATGACTATTTGCATACGGAAAGTGTTTGTGCACACTGTGTTGCAAAACCACTCACACCTGATCAAGGCCAAGTTCATATGGAGGTTTGTCAGGAGCTGCACAAATGGTTACTGAAGATGGTAAGGTTCTGCACAAGGTGATAATGGCAGGATCATTGGCAACACTGAATAAAGCAAAAGTTGTGGCTTTAGCATATAAATTGATTTTTTTTTATTTTTTTTTATATACAAGGAATGATTTACCAGCATGTTTTTCCACATCATATGACACTGCAAACACCCACAACTGCACAGGTGGGTGGATGCTGCATCATGACAATGCGAGATCTCACATTGCTCATACTGTCATCAAATACTTAGCCAACATTAATGTCAAATGTGTTCCTCCTCTGCCGTACAGCCCTGTGATTTTTTTTTTTTTTTTATTTTCCAAGGAAGAAGTTTCCACTCACCTGAAGTTGTAAAGAAATTGGATGAAATTCTCAAATGCATGTCAAAAAATGACTTCCACCGTATTTTTAATTGAAAAATGGCAGAAACATTAAAGTAAGTGCATTTCATCAAATGGGGGACTACTTTGAAAAGGACCATCAAAACATGGATGATTAATAAAAGTAAGTTGTGAAAAAAAAAAAATAATAATAAAATCGCGATCATTCTATATTGAATAGCTGTGCGCGCACGCAGCCACTCCTCAACTTATGTAAAGGTTGTGTTCCACGGAACTCTACGTAAGTCCGAATTTCCCTAAATGCCTATGCAGCACTCACAAATTTGATTAAAACAAAAAATAAATGTTCTACGAACATGTAAATAAAATTGTTTATTCAATTTTTTTATCTCATGCGCAGGAAAAATTACTAAAGTGTCCAAAATTACAAAAAGAAAGGGGAGACATGCATAACATCAGCAAGTTTTACCTTTCAAGCATTGTTGCCAGAATTAACTCTCCAGCTGATAAGCACGCCGCTGCAGAAGTTGAGGGCTGTGGAGATTTAGGAGTTTTTTCCAACACATCACAAAATTTCTCTGCAGCTGCAGAATCGGCACTGGTGACTTCACAGCATACTTTAATGTTTTGGAAACCAGCGCAATGATTGAACCTATTAACCCACCCTTTGCTTGCCACAAACTTGGCTTGTAATTTGCCATACTTAGCCTTAATATCTTCATAAATATTTGTTGCTTTTGCTTGAATGCCCATTAGACTCAGGGGCACTTGCTTCTGAATCTGATTTTCCATCCATATTATTAATAGCTTTTCCATCTTCGATATAGCACTTGAACGCTGTTTTGTAATCACTGTTGATCTTAAATGCATTGATCCTTTAACATGTTCTTTTATACATGTGCACTGTCCCTTGAAATAGTATTCACTGTTGAAGTAATGAGACCTAATTCCGTGCAATAAATGACAAACTTTGTCCTGCTTCATACTTCTTAATTAATCATCTTCATTTCTAAATCAATTCTGTTTTGTTTCATAGCACTACCAATACTTGCATTTTCAATTAGTCCTTTGCTTCACCATTGTAATAAGTAAATAGGAATGAATAGAAGATTTCAGTGAAGGGAACTCATTTCACCTTAATACCATAACATAAACACCCACAGAATTTCAGTTATTAGTATTATCGCAAATGCAATAAGATCGAGTTTACTATCCACTTATAATAGATTGCACTAACAGAAAAGCCCAATAAACCAGAAAGTGCAAATTGTTTTTATTGTTTTACGGTAGTCACCTCCAGAAATGTGTTTTAGAAAAATATCACAAAGGCTTGTGATTGAAGATTTCAGTGAAGGGAACTCATAATACCGTAATATAAAAACCCACAGAATTTCAATTAGTTTTATCGCAAATGCAATAAGATCGAGTTTACTACCTGTTTATAATAGATTGCACTAACAGAAAAGCCCAATAAAAAAGAAAGTGCAAAAATTGTTTTACGGTAATCACCTCCAGAAATGTGTTTTAGAAAAATATCACAAATGCTTTCAAAATTCACTATTACAACGTAACATATGATAATGATGAAAGTGTAGTGCAATTTCCATTATAAAAATTATCTTTTAGAGAGATAAATAGCTTAGTCGTATAGTGAAAATTTCAACCTCCGAGGTCTTGGAACGAATTACTAAAAAAAAAAAAAAAAAAAAACCTGTTATTTTCACGTTTTTTTTTTTAAGTTTGTACCGGCCAGCAAAAACTTACGTAAAGTCGAATTTCCATAAGTCGAGTATTACAACTTATGGAAATAAGCCAGGGAATGGCTGTATATATATATATTGTACTAATGTGTAGCTGTGATGATTGCTTTTATTAGTGCTCTTGCTTAATAGTTTATAAATATGGTTTTAAGGTGTTTCTTTTCAATTATTTTGTGAAACTCGAGTATAGTGTGATAAGGTTCCTCAGGTTTGACTATTTATAATCAAGGAAAGGTAATATTTATGCAAAATTTACAATAAGTTTGTTTTGGCAGTTAGAGCATTTTGTTCTAGCTGTCAATTACAGCTGCCTATGCTTTAGCATGCCACTGGTATTTGAAAGTTTGAAGAGCTGCTTTTTAAATTCTACAAGGCATGGATGCAGGAGACTTTAATTAGGTGGAGGATGTTTGTCACGTAAGGCAGTATTTTGGGACAAAATATTGCCTTATCAGAAAAGATATTGATTATTAAAGACTTTTAGTTGTAATTAGTAAAGGCTTATACAGCCATATAATAGCGCCATCGCTGGAGATAGACATGGTGATCTACTCCAGTATTTTTAAGTGGAAAACTTGATGAACGAGATCAAGAATAAATTGATAATGCTAGGAAAGGTCAGTGGAACAAGAAGAAAATGTTGCAAAGAACACCAAAAAGAGCGGAACTGGCATAAGCATGAAATGGACTTGAAAGAAGCTGCTGAAGATTAGACAGCATGGAGGTAGCTCACCCATAAAGTCTCCAAAAGTCGGCTGTGACTGAATGGAAGAAAAACAACAACATATACGCATATATATATATATATATATATTCATGTAGGCATGAACTACAATCCACTTGAAATGCATATGCATTACTACACTCTCATCCTTCAGCACTGGGCTAAAAAAGAAAACAAAAAAATAAATAAATAACACAGAACATTTATACTATTCTTCCCATTCCCATATTCTATTAACTAACTATTCACTTCTGCCACATTGGGAAGCAACTTGTTTATTTGACACACAGTACCTATGGTAGAAGTGAATTGTGGAAAAGCAGAATCCTTACTTATGATGGAGAAAACACCTACCTCATTAATTTTATTCAACCCCTGCAATACTTTATACAGCTCAATCCACTTCCCCCTTCAGTGTTTGACTATCAAACTTTGTAGACAATACCCTCTAAGCATGACTGGGAACGAGAGTAGCCTTGTTCAGGCAGTGTTTACGGCTCCAGAAAATAGAAGTTTTTTTCTGTTTTATTAACTTATTTTCTAGAGTAGCTTTATATTTCTAGTTACGATACTTAGTTTAAATTTTAACTTAGAGAGAGATTTTGTAGGTTATTATTTAGTATCGGTAAGGGTATCCAATCCACGTGTTTTACAAATTTTAAAGAGCCGGCGAATGGGAAGTTTTTTAGCTATATTTAGCTGCTTTTTTGACTAATTTTTATATTAAATTATTTTCTATAAGTAGCTTATAAACCTGGTCAAGATCCTTGCTTATTCTGAATTGAGACAGCGACATTTTGGAAGTTAATTAATACTTAAGTGTCCGTAGATTTACTGTTCGTAACTTGCTGCGATTGTTATATGATACAACGCTATATCCCAAACTATGTAGCGTTAGCTTAGTATAGTATATAATATTATCTATTAATCTTGTTAAACTTCATTGTCAATTAAATTGTACTTTTTAATAAAATACATATAACGACTTAGATTTTACAAACATAACATAATTTATTAATACACAACTTGATACGGAAGTTATATAATGAAACTCGAAGATAATACTCAATACTGAAAAATTTAGGGTTATAATGTTGTACTGAAATTGAATCGAAATCGTGACTCAGACCAGAGCAGCGAAGCAAAAGGCTCAAGCTAAATGGAGTGCTGTGGCTCAGGAGAGAACTGGGGGGGGGGGGGGGGGGGGCTCTGAATCACAGCCTTTTAAAATGCACTGCTTGCTTGCTTGCTTGATGTTTGTGGAGCAATAAGGTATGGGACATGATATTGCCAAAGGGGGGGGGGTCTTTGTGTGCGCGCAATGTAAGGAGTGTGAGGAAATAGGGCGACAACTCAGTGTTGTTATGGGCCTATATGAGAGCTTGAAAGACAGGGTGGATGCCCTCGAAGGATTTAAATTGAGGGACCCATCAAGCTCTCAGCTGCCCACATCAATGCCAGAGTTTGCAATTGAACATCACGCAACACAGTAACCCCCCCCCCCCCCAAGGCAGAATGCACTGGTACCACAGGAACTAGAGTCACAAACAACTAGTAGTTGTTTGTGACTCCACTGTCAGGAAAACATGGTATGTAAAAAGGATAGGTGGAACAGAATCAGGGGCAAAGGTTGATGACGTTGTAGAGCAGATATCATCTTTTAAGGGCACAAAAGGTGATATTGTTGTACATGTTTGCACTAATGATATTAACAGTAGGAGACCGGCAGAATTATTTAATAAGTACAGGTCACTGTTGAAAAAAAAGGGATGAATTAAGGTTGAATTTGAAAGTGTCTGCAATTCTGCCCAGACACGATAGGAGGGGGTATATGATGAGAGCCTTGTCAATCAATTCACCCCTGGAAAGACTGTGCAAGGTTCAGGAGTATAATTTTTTTCAGCCTGGTCTGTACTTGTTAACAAGAGAGACTGCTTCTATAGGGATGGGATACACTTAAATAGAAAGGGTGCAAGAATATTTCTGATGCTATTGAGGCAGTGTTAGGTGGGTTGGAAAACTGCTAGCTTGGGGGGGGAGGGATACAAGGACTAATAGATTAACAGTAGCCACTGGAAGAGGTGAAAGTGATTCTTGCACTGCTTCTACTGGAATGAGCAGCAGCCTGGAAAACAAGATGCAGGGTATTTCAGAGAATACCCTGAACACTGCTGGGAGTCATTGCAGTACAAGTAAACACACAGGTTGTGTTAGGGTAGCAATGAATAGGAACAGGTGCATGTATACTTGCATTTACACCATGCTAGGAGTTTGGTAAATAAATTTGATGTATTGCTCAAAACAGCAAAGGCAGATATTGTTGGGATACCAGAGACGTGGTGTCACACAGATATAAGGAATGCAGAACTGAAATTTGGAGAGTACAATCTGTAGAGGATGGACAGGAAGGAGGAAGGGGGGGGTATGCTATTAGTTAAGGAAATGAAGCCAGTCAACATCGCTGGACCGTGCAGATTCGAGTCAGTTTGGTGTGACATAAGCACTGGGAGATCAAAATTGAGAGTAGGAGTGTCATTGGCCTAATGACTCTGATGAGTATAATCAGAAAATGTACAGGGAAATAGTGGGCCAGTAAATCAGATGTCTTATAATGGGGGATTTTAATTTCCCAAATATTGACTGGAATTTGTGGGTTGATCACTCAAACAATAGCAAGGCTTTTGTGGATTTATTGGATGGTTGTTTTCTACATCAGTATGTTCGGGGGGGGGGGGGGGGCATCTAGAGGGAGTAATACTCTTGATCTGATTATCAGTAGTGATTCTTCATGTATTAAGAATCTGCAGCTAAAGGAACCACTAAGTGGTAATGATCACAGTGTGCTGAAGTGGGATTTACTCAGAGGTAACTACCATCAGGGGTAAAGGGAAGGGTTTACTAGGCTTTACGTACCAACTAAGAAATATGGGTTAGGCCTAAATGGATATCAGATGAACTAATGGGACATGGCAGAGAAGAAAAATGCATGGGATACATATAAATTAATGGGTGACATGGAAGCTTATGATAGATATAAGCTGGTCTGTAACCAAGTTGCAAAATCGATTGGGCAGGCAAAGGCAGATTATGAGAAATAATCTTGTTTCTTTGTTTTTCTTGGCAAAGAAAAACAGAGTTCTTTACCTTTGAAAACTCTAGAAGGAAAGGGATGAATCAGATTGGTCCACTGGATATTAATGGTTCAACAGTTGATGATCCTGCTCAGGTGGCTAACAAACTAAATGAGTATTTTGCATCTACATTCACCTATGAGGAGTTATTCAGGGAGAGGAATGCTAGATGTGAGTTAAACTCTGGCAGTCAGCTAGCTGATTTTGTAATAACTGAGAGGAAAGTGGAGAAGCATTGCAGGATCATTTAGACAAGACTGGACACAGCATGGTTTTGTTAAGGGAAAGTCTTGCATGACCAATTTGATTGGATAATATGTTGCAGTCACAAAAGAACTGGATGCCGGGAATAACTTTGATATTATATATTTGGATCTTAGAAAGGCTTTTGATACTGTTGCACAAGGAAGACTGCTTCACAAATTGGAGCAGTGTGGCATTGGAGGCAAATTGCTGCTATGGATAAAGGGATGGGTTGAGTGGGAGAAGACAGAGTGGTAATCAACGGACACTGCTCATCGTGGACTAATGTTATTAGTGGAGTTGTTATATTTGTTGTTGTTATTTGGTTTTTAGGAGCATTAGCAACTAAGGCCATATTGCTCCGGGGATATGCGGTGGTCATTCCCTGATCTTCCCGCATCCTCCGTATTTGGTGGTGACGGGCTTATTAGTGGAGTCCGTCAGGGTTCAGTATTAGGTCCATTGTTGTTTTCTGTATTTATAAACGATATTGATGGTGGTATATCAAGCTTAATGTCCAAGTTTGCAGACAATACAAAGGTTGGCAGGGTTGTTAAGGACACTAATGACAGTACGCTGCTGCAACGGGATCTATAAAACTTGAGCAGATGGGCTGAGAGGTGACAAATGAAATTTAACATTGACAAATGTAAATTACCACATATGGGAAGCAGTAACCCCAAAGTGACGTATCAACTCTGTGGTACTACACTGGCAGTGGCAGAGAACGAAAAGAACCTGGGGGTAATTGTGAAGGCAGATATGAAGTTTTCTGAGCAGTGCAAGAGTAGCTCATAGTGTCTTGTCAATGATATACAGGAATTTTTCTAGGGGGGGATAAGGAGGTGATTATCCCCTTGTATAATGCAGTGGTCAGGCCACACCTTGAGTACTGTATACAGGTGTGGAGGCCTCATTTTAAGAAAGATAGAGCTGTTGGAACGAGTACAGAGAAGGGCAACAAGATTAGTGAGTAGAACAAAGGGTTGCTCTTACGAAGAAAGGCTTAAGTTTTGCAAATTACAGTGTCTGGAGACTAGGCACCTGCGAGGTGATCAAAGCCTTGAATTGGTGAGCATGTTCAATGCTGATGGGATTCTTTCTCAGAATAATCACCTGAGAGGGCATAAATTCAAGTTGAGGAAAGACAGATGTAGGATAGATGTGCGGAAGTTTGCCTTTAGCCAGCGGGTGGTTTGTTGGTTGGTGGAACAGATTTCCATCCTTTGTTGTAGAAGTTGATAGCCTAAATAAATTAAAGGCTGAGCTGGACAGGTATTTGGAAAGAACAGAGGGGTGAAATGGGCATGGTTTTTTTTTTTTTTTTTTTTCCTGCTGATGCTGCATAAGCTTGCTTTCTTGCATCATTTACCTCTACTAATTCTAAGCTCTTCAGAGGAGTGTTCTGTTTTTTTTCAGGTGCATGATGTAGACTTGAAAATGTTCCAGAATATTTTTTGCTAATTATTAAGTACTTCTGTCACTCATTTCAGAAGGTGTAGTTTCAAATCCCATCATTGATTGGATGAATTACTAAGGGCCTCTTGAATTAGATCTCAATAAGCCAATTGTGGGCAGAAATTATTTTGGGTTTTTTTAACCTTCACAGCATGCAAACTGGAATGTGAATGCACATCTGTTCAGACAAAATACACAACCTATGTAATCATCATGGAGACTTAAGACCAAAATCTTCTTGCATGTAGAAAGCATCCCACATACAAGAAGGCGACTCTGTAGCCAGGTGGGAAGGAGCAGCAGTGCATAGAACACGCTTCTTGATTAGACCAGGGTTCGAGCCAGTCACCACCAAATACGGAGGATGCGGAAAGGTCAGGGAATGACCACCGCATATCCCGGAGCAATATGGCCTTAGTTGCTAATGCTCCTAAAAACCAAACAACACACACACACACACACAAGAAGAGGCCTTTAGTTCTGTATTGACTCCTTGTACATTCCAGCATCCAAAATTCAGTCTTTTCCATTTACTTGCCCAATTCTTTCTATGTTAGGTCTTTTAGCATTGAAAAAGCGTTTCATGATGAACAGGGAGTGGCTATTGGACCAACCCTCCCCCCTCCAACCTTGGAAGACCAGGGTATCTTTTTTCGTCTGGTCTCTAGCTACAAATCTTTCTGGCTTGGGAGGCCTTACCTGTAGCAAGCTACCACCAGCATAGCTATGCAGACCATTGAGAGACACAGGCCCCCGCCATCTAGATACTGTGCAACTTTGAAAGGCACAATTTAATACATTAAACCCCTGCTATTCGCAGTCGCTGATTTAATATAAAATGAAACCTAAAAGAATGTGAATTTTAAAGCGAAGTGTACATTTTCTGCAAAAAAAAAAAAAAAAAAAAGTGGCCAAAATTATCTTTCCCCGTCAAAACAGCGCTCAATGGGTGGGGAGAGAGGGGTGACAAAATCTCGAGCCTGGATGTTTCTTGCTAATCCTTGTTCAGTATGTGTTAAGCGTTTGGTCATGGAAAGTTTCATCGTTTGCTTTTAATTTATATGCTTATAAATTGAATAAATTTATCAATTTAATGATAATAATGATAATAATTTATAATGATATGCTTACAAAAGTGATATAGCTACTGTTTTGCAGTGTAAAACAGACTTTTTGGAGTGTGTTAACAGAAGAAAGTGACTTTATTGTGGACAAGTTCTTTCTAACCCATACAAAAATATGGCTACGAATAACAAAGGAAATGTGAAAAGATCAGAGAAGGTGATGACATTAGCGAATAAAATTGAGTTATTAGACAGAATTTCTAATGGTGAAAGTGTCTCCTCAGTGGCAAAACATTATAAAATCAACGGTACGATCAATCAAGAAATCAGAAGAAAAAATCTGCAGTAGTGTCGACTTGTTTTTCTTATATATTTCATACTTTGGAACAGAACCCCTTTATTACTATGGGAGCCATAACTCAGTATTCGCGGAATTTCTCAGGAACGTAACCCCCGCGAATAGCGGGAGTTTACTGTATTGTTAAACAACAGCAGTCGCACATCCATACATCTCTCCTCAAGATCAACTTCTGCAATTTAAATTTCAATATGCTTTCCAAACTTGTTTCTGTTCAGACTGGAAAATTATTTATAACCCTTGAAACAATGACCACTGTACAGTACTGTGCAAACTCTGTTCTCAACCTGAAAAATCAAAAATTGGCACATTTAGGTATCACTATCACATCTGGTGAGTATGGGCTTGGCAAACCCAGGGCCCTGAGCTGGATATCATCATTCTTTTCTTTCTTAGCGATTCCTTCCTTTATACTTCCGAATCTCTCTCTCGCTCTCTCTTTCGGGGTAACTCAGGAAATTTTTTTGGCTGGTGCAGCATAAGCCTCAGGCTTCCTTGCATCATATGGCTAATAATAATAATTCCTCACCAATGACTGCAGAATTCATCATACCTAAATCATCTATCAAAACCTGGTGGAATGAAGCCTATAGCAATGTAAAAAAAAAAAAAAAAAAAGAATAAACAATACTGGAATTTATTTTGCAAACTCTGAACCACTGCTAACCTAACATTATGTAACGACGAATGAGTTAGAAATAAGCCCGAACCCAATACACTTCCACCGTAAACAGATCCACAGATCTAATATCAGAAGAATTAGTGGGAAATACTCTTATAACCACTCTAATACTACTTCTTTGGGTAAACATTTGAAACAACTTCAGCAGTAACTGCATACAAGCCTACCTTTCAATCATGTAAAGTGCAAACAGAAAAATATAACTGAATTTCAATACATACCAACTTCTGTATAATGTACCTCTTATCCTGACTGAAGTATGCAGTGCCCTTGCATGATCAAAGAACAGTGCTGCAGGCACTGATGGTGTTTATAATTCCATTTCCATGATTGATCCTTTGAGAAAAGAGTCCATATCTGCTCTTCAACAACAAGGATTACTGCCCTGCTAGCTGGTGTCATTTTATATTGTATTAGTATTCCTGAAACCTAAGTTGGATCAATATGGTCCAGGGAAGGACCATACTGATCCAACAAATTAGCAGCTTATCAATTTATTTAGTTGGTTTTTTTTTTTGTGGGGGAGGGAATTAATACCAGGCTGATGTGGGTCCTAGAGACTGAAAATATTAAGTTAAAATCAGTATGGCTTTTAAAGAGCTAAATTAACACTTGATCCCATGGTCCAAGCTGAAGCAAACATTCAATATGCATTTCTTAGGAAAGAACATTCTGTGATGATGTCTCAAAGTCAAAATAGCTTTTGCCCCAACATGGCAATATGAGATTCATGATTGGTACTAATCTGGCTTTCGAGGTCACCTCCCAAACATATAAGCAAGGCGTCATCATTGTCAGTGAATACTGACAAGTATTCATTGTCAGTTGGCTGAAGGTGTAAGCGAAGACTGAGTTTAAAAGGAGTCTTGAGTCCCCATGATACATTGTCTATGGTATTGGAGTACAATTTGGGTGCCATGTGTGTAATTTCTACAAATGTTACTATTATGAGGATTGTTGATGTTGTTTTCCAAATATGACATTGTATTTCAAATTAACTGTATTAAATGGGTTGAGCACGCTGAATGGGATATTTCCTAGCTGTGAACATTTTTGTTAAATATTGCAATTCTGTGGCTAAATCTTCTTGCAAATGACTATATGAACACACTTTAAAGTTGCACTACCCTCAACATTAGTAACATTTTAGAATTGGTTTCTATCTTAATCAAATCTTAATTGGTTTCTATCTTTCAGTTTCAAAATTAATAAAGTTAATAATATAGCAATGGTTTAATTTTCAGATCAGGTCAGACCATGCCTTGAGTACTGCATACAGGTCTGGAGGCCTCATCTTAGGAAGGATGTAGATTTGCTTAAGCGTGTACAGAGAAGGGCAACAAGATTGGTGAGTGGGACAAAGGTTTGCTGTTACAAAGATAGGCTTAACTTCTGCAAATTGCAGCAGCTGGAGACTAGGCATCTGTGAGGTGATCCAATTGAGGTATATAAGGCCTTGAAGGAGTTTAGCATGCTGAATTCTGATGGGATTCTTCCACTTGCTCAGATTATGAACCTAAGGGGGCATAAATTCAAATTGAGGAAAGACAGTTGCAGAATAGATGTGTGGAAATTCGCCTTTTGCCAGTGGGTAGTTAATTGCTGGAACAAACTTCCATATGTCGTGGAAGTTGATAGCTTAAATAAATTCAAGGAGGAACTGGACAAACATTTAGAGGGAATGGTTGTGTGAATTTTTTTTTTTTTGGCTGATGACATAAGCTCATACGCTTGCTTTTTTGCATCACATGCCTCTATTACTATTATTACCTTTTAATAAAATTCAGCTTGGTACATAACAGACTGAAATGCACTCATGAATTAGAGGAAGACAATATTTAGGCTCAGGACTAAGATATTCAGAAAGAAAACATATACAGGGAAATATTTACATTTTTACTCTCACCATTCATATAATACAAAAAAGTCCGTACTATACAACCAAATATACAATGCTGTTAAATATAGTCATTCGCAAGAAGATTTAGCCACGGAATTGCAATATTTAACAAAAATTTTCACAGCCAGGAAATATCCCATACAGTTAATTTGAGCAATTAATACGATACTTTAAGACTTAATATAAATTTTTTCATTGTTCATCCTGGATATATCTAAAGTCTACTCAACATCACCTTGCTGGTTTTCTCTGGGGCTACATACAATGGTTCTCCTCACGGGCCATGGCTCTATCAACAAACTGGTATTAGAAACTGTAACTGTGGACTCAGAGCACCATATGTATGTCTGTCCAACATGAGGATCTTAAGTGTTGACTCGTAACTCAAATTCAGGACCAACCACAACGATGCAAATTTTTATATCAACGAGGCACACTAATATCAAGCCTTTTCCCAGAAATAATTCACCCACAGAAGACTGCTACTTCCACAATTGCTACCACAACCTGCCAATGCTTCCAGACTAGCTGAGACACTTACCTAGCTTTTCAGTTACACTACTACCAGGAACAACCACACTTAATGCAGTAATCAACGGACTCATTCTACAAGATTTGACATACCGATCTTGTCCTTCTGGACTTGTTTTCTAAGTGGACTGAACTTTACCAACTGACTGACCAGACTCCACCTCCAGTAATCCTCTGTCTCCTCAACCAGACATGATATACAAATCACCTATATGGACAGCAAACCCTGGACTTTTGGTCACAGGGTAGGATACTGCTAACCCAGATCCAAGTCTGGATGGGATACTGTGGTTATACATTCGCCTATGGCAACCAACACACACAGCTCCCTTCCTGAGTGGCTTTCTTCCCCACTTGTGGATGTCCAACTCCTTTTGCCTGGTGGAGCATGTGGGCATATGGGTTTTGCTCAGGGGTGTTCTGGTAAATTTTTCACAACCAGATCTCTAAAAGAAAGTAGGAGTACTGGTGATTTGAACCAATTTTAACTGCGGTGGCACCACCTGCCTCCCATGATCCTTTGTGCAGATGATGCCATGTAACGTGTGGATCATGTGATTCGCCTCTCACAAACTCAGGTGTGTTTCTGCTGCCAGGGGCAGCAGGTTAGAAATTGTTAGAAATAAATTTTCTAACATTTAAAAACAATTTATCAATACGTAACATATTAAGATACGATTTTTTTTTTCATACGTACATGATGAGTAAAATATTACAAATTATTTTGAAAAATATTTGGTTATCTTTTGTACACTGGATTTTAGTGTACATCCATCATTAAGAAAAAGTCCACATTTGTTTAACATAAAACTTTGTATTTTCAGGAACATTTTTCTTCACACTACAGGCCTCAAAAGTATCAAAAACTGCCAACATTTCATGTTTAGAAGGTTTAATGACTTTGTTGTCTTCATTTTCCTTCTCTCATCATTGATATTGTCACTAGTTCTTAAATTTTTCTTTTCTTTTCTATTTTTGTCCAAAACTGTCCAAAATGTCAAAGTCATTCAGATACTGTGACCATGTAAAAACGCGATATGGTATATTTACGGAAAGTGTGGATGAAGCACTTCCGTGAAACAACAGATGATTATTTGTCGGGGTAAAAGAAAATCACTCTCTCCTAATGCTCTGAGAGGGCGCTTACAGTAGCACCCTTGATCTGTTCAACAGTGCAACTTCTCAGTATGTGGGACAGGTGGTCAGATAAATTTTACAAGTACAGTCAGTCCTCATATAACGTGTTTACACTACACAAATTCGATCATACACAATTTATAAATAGGGGAACGATATCGTATATAACACGAACCGAATTCGCTTATGCACGATTCACCTTTGTGTTTACAAGAAATGGCAGTTGGACCGGAATCATCCCAACTGAACGCGACACGATAGGAATGAAGAGAAGATTCTGAAAATGTATTTGTTTTTTACATCAGTGAAGGGGAAACGCATTTCACCATAATAACGTAAAATTCCAGCTATCGGTATTATCGCAAATGCAATTAGATCAAGTTTACTAACAGTTTATAACAGATTCCACTAGCAGGAATGCAACCGGAAACTGTTTTTATTGTTTTATGGTAGTAACCCCCAGAAATGTGCTTTAGTAAAATGTGAGCTAGTGAGGTAGAGTTGTCTCTGCCTTTACGGTGTTGTTTATTCAGTTGCTACACGTGCACAGCTTTCTTTATGTGTAACAAGCGTGCCTCCTCATTTTGTAATTGTGCTTTATTCCCTAAAAATGAGTAAAACACTTAAAAGGTGTGAAAATGAAGCGTCCTGGTGAAGACACTACAGATTCAGAGGGAAAAAGAAAAGCAATATCGATATAAAATTCTCACCCAGGGAAAATTTGTGGTGGCCTTATGCTAGCGTTTATGGCCAAAATCACACTGGCCTCTGACCCACTGTCGTTTCCCTGGTAAGGCTTATGGCCAGTCCGCCTCTGTCGATAGAGAAAAAATATGAAATTGTGAAACGCTTTGAACGAAATGAAAGACCATTTCATATTGCACATGCTACAGGCCTAAATGAGACAACCCCGAGAATTACAAAGAATGCAGAGAAAATAAAAACAACTTTAATAGCAGGAACAACTCAAAGTGTAATTAAAATCCATTAGATTAAGACACAAAGAATTGGAAGAGATGGAACAGCTGTCATCTTTTATAGAAAATCAAACAAGTTTGCTTACACTAGAAGCAAAAGCATTAGCAATATTTTATTACGTAATAGTCGTAATAAAATACGTATGTTATTATGATAATTTATTGTGTTTGGTAATGTTTTGATTACAAATGTGTGTTCAATCTTGGGTGGTCGGCACCTAACCCTATTTTTCCCCATAGGGCCTGTTGTTTATATTGCACGAGGGTATCTAGGAACACAACTATCGTGCTATACGAGGACTGACTGTACCACTAAGTTGTAGAATGGTAATCCCTTTAGCTCTCCTAATACGTGCTTATTTTAATTTTTTCCTCTTCCTCCACGTCATTTCGGTCTGGTCTTTTTTTTTTTTTTTTTTTTTTTTGCTGGCTCTCAGGCGTGGGCGGCCTGGGAGCAGGATCGCTGGGGCTCACTGTTCTAGAACTTCTACCAGTGAATGCAGGATTTTTGTGCAGCTAGCATACAGAGTGGTACACCCAGGGCCTAGCGCCATAAGCCTGGGAATGGACGCTGGGCGGCAATTGCTCGTGTGTTGACTACTCCGTGGCTCGAATACTTCAAAAACAACACACATTCAGGCCCATTCATATAGTTTGTATAAATTTGACAGTTGCACTAAGTGGATCTGGACTTACGTCTAGGGGCCACTGTCTTTTATATATATATATATATATATACATATATAAAATATTATTAGTATACAATACACTAGGCCTCTGTGGTGTCTTACAGTCTGGAAAACTCGTACCCACAAATTGGCCTATCACAATGTATTTATCTTGTAATTATGTTCATACTTAACTTTATTTAAATTTTATATTTAATTATATTATATTCTAACTTAACTATATTACATTATGCCACCTTGTACACAACTGACCTTAAATACATGATGCGCCAACTCCCAGACATTCGTTCAGGGTCCTAACTATAGGAATGGGTTTGCAACCCAGAACCACCCTAGCCCAACTACATATTTATACCATAATCATCTACATCTTGTCCTGTGAGCCATTAGTTTACCGAACGCAACATCAGGGCTCTATTTTTCTAACTTTACCCAATCTATTTTTCGCCTTAACAAAGTTTAGCTGCCTTCTAACGCTACTTTGTCAGCTATTATATTTCTTAACTATCCTGGGCAGTTTGAGCATCATGTACTTAACCTAGCGTAGCTTCACCGCCCACGTCATTTCATTGTATTTCAAAAAAACACACACCAAAATTTGTCTAATGCTAGGCACTGCTAGCGTACCCGTGCATAAATACACTGGTAACCCACTGACATAGTCTTTTCTGTCAGTCCGGCCTGTAGCGGTAAGTTCTTGTCATTCGGATTTTCCTTGCCTTTGTCTTTTCTACTTTCATAGCATTCCACTTACTTCTGTAAGGTCATCCATGTTCTGTATGCAATAACTTATTAACACATTATGTAATTGCAAACTTGGTATAATTTTATTCAAATTTTATTTAAAATTGATATAACCACGTGGACTTTCGCACGTGTACTTTGACATACAGAGCATATCGGAAACAGAAGTAAGAGCATTGCTGTCTTTTTCATGATTTTGGTGGATGACCTCTGATGAAGACAAAAATTATGAAAGACTCTGCAATGCTATCTCCACCTTGGTCGTTTCTTCAAAAAATTCATTTGGTTTACTTTTCAATCGTTACAATTATTTTTTCCGGTTCCTTTCTTCCCCTCTTCGTTCACAATGTATATTGCTCCCAGGGTACACCGTATTTTCATTAGTTTATTTCTATGCATAAACATCTACTTACTGTATTTTATACTAATAATATTTTATATATACATTATGGCTGTAAGGTACTTTTCCGATAGCAGTGACCCTGATCCATAATTCATGTTATTGTAATTCAGTCTTATCTAATCTAATTCTTAATTTTCTTCCCCTCTATAGCATATAACTTCTCTATTGCATTATTCTTGATGATTATATATATATATATATATATATATATATAGAATATCATTAGAAAAAGTAAATCAATCCAATAATAATAATACCATCAAGGACTTAAGAAAACGCAAAAAAAAAAAAAAAAAAAAAATTATTATTATCGCTTTTTACCGACAATCTAGATGACTTCAACTGGGGCCAACCACCCAGAATGAAGGCAAAAAACGACAAGAAGTTCTCTGTTTCTGTGATGATCAAACATATAAACAGATAACATCTTCTTCTAATATAATAATCAAAAAATTAATTGCATTGCATAAAAAATTAAAGTTAAAGTATAATAACCTAAAATATCCATTTATATATTGCATACCCAAATTTCACAAAACACCAATTGCTTTTAGATTCATAACATCATGTAGAGATAGTTATGCTAAATTTCCCGGAAAAATGTTAGAAAAGTTACTTAAAAGTATTTTAAATAACTTAAATAAAACTATTATAATAAATAATAACTTACCTATTATAAATGCTCTAAAAAATAATAATATTCATCAAATACAAACTTTTGACTTTAACAGTCTATTTACGAGCATTAACCTTAATAACTTAGAAGTCGTCCTCCAGAAACTATATTTAGAAAATAAAAATGCTATAAAGGTTGATTTAACCTATTGGAATTCTCTAATAAAATTATGCATCTTTAATAACTATGTATATGACGGAACATCGTTATATTTGCAAGTCACTGGCACCCCTATGGGAAGTCCAGCATCAAGCATAATCGCAAACCTTTATCTGTATTATACAGAAAGAGAATTTCAAGATAACCTACTTATATACAGATACGTAGATGATATATGTGTTTTTAATTGTCCACATTTTGTCCAGGATTACAGTGGATTATATCCAGGGGAGCTTGTGTTGGAAAAAACTAATAGTTCCGATACTATAGCAAATTACTTGGATCTTCATATAGAAATATTACATAATAATAAAATAGACGTAAACGTATATAATAAAAGAGATGCATTTAATTTTAACGTAGTCAGCCTTACAAACTGGAAATCAAATGTATCAAAATCAGTGCATGCTAATATAATTTTATCGCAATGTTTAAGGATTGCTTATATCTGCAATAGTAATAAAAATTGTTCAACAGGCTTAACAGCGTTGTACGGCAAGTTGATTAATAATAATTTCCCTATCGCTTACCTGAAATATCACTTCAGGAAAGCAATTAGCATAATTAATTTCAAAAATTTGTTTTCTGAACCTATCGTTTCAATATAATTTTCAATAAAATCGTTATATTTAGTGCCATGTATATATGTAAATAGGATACACTGTGCATTCTTGGTGTCTTACGGCGTAGAAAACTTGTACCCACCGGCTTGCAAATTACAGTGTATCATTTTTTTTTTTTTTTTTAATACATATAGTTAATTTCATTTAAATTTACTTAAATTCACGCTGAGATAACATGCAAATTCAGCTCAGGGTCCTACTATAGGAACGGGTTTGCGATCCCGGGCATACCCGAGCCACAACTTATATCTTGTAATGCCTTTAAGCTGTCCTACACTTTATTTTTATTTCTCCGAAATTATTAGGGCAATCCGAGGACATAGGAGAAACTATTTCTTATCTATACCACTATTTTTCGCCTTTGTGGAGTTCAGGTTCTATTTTTCCTACTCCTTTAGTTTTTCTTCTTACTATCTGCATGTTTCTCTTTGCGTTAATTTAATTTAATTATTTATTTTTACCGTATCCATCACATAGGGGGCACCACATATTATTTTGACGACTATTACATTATGTCCTAGATACGGTCAAATGTAGTATGTATTATATATTTAATCTTGTTTTAATCCTTAAATTACGTTCTCTGTCGGGTCAACGATGATTAATATATGCTTACATTTATATTTTACTTATATTTCTTACCTTTGATTCTAATATTTCAAAATTTTTCTTAATTAATTATCTTCATTCGATTTATTTATATTCGATTTATGTTCGGCCTATACTGGTTTATATTTGGTTTAGATTTAAATTACTTAGCATATATTGATCATCACAGAAACAGAGAACTTCTTGTCGTTTTTTGCCTTCATTCTGGGTGGTTGGCCCCAGTTGAAGTCATCTAGATTGTCGGTAAAAAGCGATAATAATAATTTTTTTTTTTTTTTTTTTTGCGTTTTCTTAAGTCCTTGATGGTATTATTATTATTGGATTGATTTACTTTTTCTAATGATATTCTATAGACATTGTGGGTGTATTGCATGATTGCTTGCAACTGCATTAACCCATAAATATTAGTTATTGTCTTTTAACTTTCTTGCTTTGCTTTATTTCTTGCTTTCCTTTTATCACTAATATAACTATTAATATATATATATATATATATATATATATATAAATAATTTGTGCTTAGCGACAGCACTAATTGCCAGAAGTGCATACCCTTAAGTTTCTCCTAATCCGTTCGTCATATAAAAAGACTGTTCAACCGAAACTGTTTTTAATGTAATTACCAAGTAAAATTCAAAAATATTTGCTAAATAGAGAAATTAGCAATAAAGGAGTTTGTTATACAGGTCCAATTAAGTAATTAAAAATTCTAAAAATGGTTATAAAGTTTTATACAGCAAATATCTTAACAATAGACAGCAAAAATGCAAATTTAGTTAAATAACTATAAGCTTATTTGAATAGTAGGTAAGCATGTCAAAAAAAATTTACTGAATTATACAAATTTCAAAATGTACTGCATCCAAATGTCACATCACTGTTCATAAAGGTGCCTGTGCACCATACCATTGCATACCATCCCAGAAAAAGCACTGACTGTACCAATAATGTGGTATAATTGTAGATAGTGAATGTTAAATGTAAAGCATATTTTATTAATAGCGTGGCACCTGTGGCAAGTTCCTCACTTGCACACCCACCCCTAGAACCAGCCCTGACTTTCGGTAACGTAAAGGGTAACTTCCTGTTTTATTTTACCACAAGGGACTTTTCAGAATTAAACACCTATTGTTACTGTCTTCACGTCATTTGACATTAATTCCATCCATTTGAAGCAGAAAACATTCTCCACTACTCAGTGTAATGGATTACTTTCCATGCAGTAAAGGATTACTATTGTTTGATTTTACGAGTGTTCATGCAAAGTTCCTTTGATACCAGTTTTAGAAGCTGTCAATAGAAATATTTTCTGGAAGTTTGTTAGAAGAAAAAATATACATCCAGAAAACATGCAGTACTGATATTGTTCCCTAAAAGCAATTGCAGTAAAGCACGCTTTTCTTTTATTAAATGCACATTGTAGTGTGGTATCAGTTTTACACTAGTTTTTCCAATGTGGGTGCCAATAGATGATTTACCTTGATTTGGTTAGCAGATGCAATATGCATTGAAGAAAGGACATACGATCATTTCGTTTTTCAAAAACAATTCATTGCAATTCTTTTGGTTATGTTTCTTATGCCAAGAAAGAGTTACGTGCATATCCCCCCCCCCCCACACCAACATATCACGTTCGTGAGCTATGGGCCTTCCAAGCTGCTCCGTGTAACTTATAATTCTCTTTAGCCGGCGGCGGAGCACACGTGCGGGAAATTCAAACGAATTCCATAAGGCATTCTATAATCAAGGTGACCTGATTGCTTTTCTTGGGAATACTTAGAAAATGCATACTTGAATTGAATTGTAACTGTTTGTACATTAGATTTTTCTGAATTTTAAAGTTGGGACATCAAAGAAAACACTTCTGTTTATGTATATTGAGAGTGTTAATTTTGTAGATAGAATAGAAATAATTAGTTAATTTCACTATGGTAATTTTCATCCCAGCAGACTAACAATGCTTGAAAACAGGACAGGACTGAAGCTGGGTGTTTATTGAAAATAATATTCCTGTAAAATTGCTAGCCGAGATAATCCCTATACAGGCTGCAGCGTAGGGAAGGGGATAAGGAAAAGAAAGCACAAAGAGTGCTGAAATAAGTGCACCCTGGCTGGATTTTGTGCATGCCGCTCCACGGTTTATAGCTATTGTCAGTTTAACCGGCCCTTATGAGCCTGCTCCAGCACACCACTAGTTTTGCTTCACTGCCAGACCAGGGGAATACTTTTGTCTACATCCCCCTACTTCTCTCTCTTTACCCTCTTCTCTATTCTTTACTCTACCCTTTTTTCTTTTTTTTTTTTTTGTCTCCATCCAGGAAGCTCAGGAGGCAGAGACCACCCAGCAAATAACAGATAACCCCGGCTACCTTCCAGTGGTGAGTGTGTGGTGTAACATGGGGCCCCATGGCCAGGACAACAACAGAACACAACACTTAAATAAGCAACATAAAACACTTTTCCTGGAACTCACAGTAGTACTGTTTATCCTCACAGTATACATATGGCGCAGAAGTGGGAACCACCGGAAGCACCACACTCCTCAACACTATGCACTCTGTCCATCAATCCGTCTGTATGTAATAACTTAATTTTTAGTAGATTGATCTTCATCAAGTTTTATATTTGGCTGTACTACCTTCAAAATGCAAGAAATATTAGATTCCACAATGTCCATTGTAACCCTCAAAAGATATAACCCATTCTACATGGCAGAGAGGAAGGAGGATGTTGTCAGAGCAGTTGTGCTGGAAATTACGTTTCACCATTTCAAGCCTCCACTGAGTAAACAAATTTTAACAAGAGTCATCTGTCACCTACCTGGTGACAGAGAAGGGCAGACACTCCTCTGTGTGATGTGAATACCACATCTCGTTCCCTGCTGATATTGGTTCACACCTGCATGGTATCTCCAGGTGTAGTGTTTATGACCTTACAGAAATGCTGCATGTTGACTGCAATATGAGAGATGCCACATGGTGACCATCTGGCATCTCTCATATTGTCGAGTTATACTTCATAATTGGGTTGTCACTTATTGCAACACTGGGATACCAACCTGCCCATCGAAGAGAGGCCATCTGGGTGGTAGTATACACTGAGAATAAGTAACATTAGTCTTCTCCAGTGGTGACGCATTGCTTATTCAAGGTAACAATATCAGGGTAACTCATTGCGAAGGTTTTCACAATATGAGATACAATAAAAACAATGCCTTTTCACTAACTTGTTAAGTTTAATGAATCAATCGGTAGTTTAAGGCTTTAGCCCAAAAACTTAAATATTAAACTTGACCCTCATCAATAAATATTGAAAATAGTAAGAATTCAGCACTGAACCCTTATGAACTCTACTAATTTTATTAGTTCAAGAACAGCAATGCACACAACTAACTGCCCTCTGTCTTCTGCCACTCAACCATCCCTTTATCCATTTCAGTAACTTGTGTTTGGTGCCTTTATCCAATTTATGCAGCAGTCTTTCGTGTGGAACAAGGTGAAAAACTTTGCTGAAATCTAAGTACAGTATATGATGTCAACACTATTTTTTGCATCACAGTAATAAGAGATTAGTCATACAAGATTTCTCCTTAAAAATCCATGCTCTAATTTTCACATAATTTCATCCTACAAAGATGATCCAATCCTGCAATACTTCTTTAACCATTGACTTCATTATTAAGTCAAATGTTCAGGTCTGTAATTACTCACACTTTTCCTCTTTGATTTCCCTTTGTGAATAGGACACATTTGCACACCTCCAATTTACAGGAGGTGTGCAAATGTTTCCTGTTCTCCTCCCCCAAATACAAAGGTGCTCTAATAATTATGGCAAATGTTTGCTTCTTTTAATATAATTGGATAGATTCTATCAGTACCATGTGCCTTATTTACTTTTGGATTCAACAATTTTCCTCCCATTTTCTTCTCAGTTATCACAGAATTACTTAACTCCTAGTTATAATTTCATAATTTTCTAGTATTCTCATCCTTAAAAACTTCACATGTAAATGTAGATGAAAAATATTTATTAGCCAACTTTCAGAAACTTTGTCAGCAATCAGTGGGCCAGTTATGGATTTCCTTCTATAGTTAACATATAACAAAGGCTATGGCAAATGGTGATTCATAACAATTCTCTGACAAAACAAGCAACAAAGAGAAGATGAGGAATGTCTTCTACTTTTCGTAAATTTGAAGTGGCCAAAACAACGTCATTTTGTAAGTAGAATCTAAAAAGTTAAGTGTTCGTATGGTATTTTCACATAGATTAAAAACAGTTTAAAATTTGGCAAGTTGTCTTAGTGAAACTAATAAAAACATAAAATTGAATTTTTCAAATTAAATGCACACCTACCACTTTTAGAAATTGAAAAACAAAAGAATTTTAACATAACTTGGGCACTGTCCAAATGTCTTGCCTAGTTTACTTTCTAGTCTTATCCTTAGTCTACTTTCCTTCCAAATTACTAGATTTTAAAGTTCCTTTCTTAATTTATGTTTTCATTCTGTTAAATTACATATTTATGGACTATTCCAAAATTTTTATTGTATGACCTATCAGGATGACTATAGTGCATCATGCAACTTAGAGAAAACTATAAGAGCATGGTCAATTGCTCAACAAAGTCAAACTAACTGAATCTTTCACAAACAACTTTGCTTCCCCCCCCCAAATGAAACATTTACATAATTAAATTAATCTAACCTCCTTTTAGCAAAACATCACTAAAAAAACAAACTATACAATAACAGGTAACAACAATGGTCTGTTGAACCATTTATTGTTGCTACTTAGATAAACTTACAAAAAAAAAAGTAATTAAACCTTTATTATAAAAGTCAAATATTTAAACATATCTATCAAAACATATGACATACAAAGTTGTGTTTGTGTGTGTGAAGACGCAAATATAAATAAATAAATATTATATATATATATAAGTGCATTTGTGCACTTATAGTAAACATAAGAAGATTCACCTAATATCTGCTTTTAAGTTCACATCAAAAAATTCGCTTGGTCCATAACTGGAAAAATAAAAATTGTGTTTATTTGAAAAATAAAAAAAACTAAATTGAAAATGAGGAATGAAGAGTTGGAAAAGTATGCAAGTGGTTATGATGTGTATAGTAACCTAAAGAAATGGCTTTCTGTAGATATCTTGCAAATAATATGAAAAGGTTCCATATCAAACTTGATATAGAATACAGAATAAATCAAACTGGGTGAATAACTTATATGATAACATACCTGATATTTTGATGGATACGAATTTTCATTGATATAGTAAATTCACTATTAGATATCCTATTTCTGGTCTGCTTTACCATATCATGAACTAAATCAGGTTTATGAATCAAACTTGCTCCATAGCCTTCTGAAAGGGCCCATCTATATACATATATATAAAGGGGGAAAAAAAAAGTGCATTTATTAACATTTTATTGTGCTGGATAGATTACATTTCATACAAAAAATTAACAATGGTATGGGAACCACACGAATCAACTCCTCTTTGTTGTTTTTCATCAGTGGATGGAGGGAGAGGGTAATAATAATAATACAATCTACTTACAATTAGAAATGCTTACCAGAGACAAAAGAAGAAACCATACTGTCCAGTCCAAAGTTTTAATTTTAAAAAAATACAGGTAGGCCCTGCTTTACAACACTTCATTTTAAGCTGCTTCAAATTAATGCCCTTTTAAAATAATAATGAAAAAAAAAAAAAAAAAAAAAATATATATATATATATATATGTGTGTGTGTGTGTGTGTGTGTGTGTGTTAAACATATTTCTTTTTATTAAATTTGGTTTTACATGGGAGCATGCCAACCGGGCTAGCCAGGTGGGTAAAGTGCCTGCTTGGCAACCCAAGGGTTGCGTGTTCGAATTCCAATCAGAGTAAAATTTTTGCATTTTACTCTGATCCCGCCTCGGGCTTGGATCAGAGTAAAATGCAAAAACTTTGGGAGGTGCATTATGGCCATAGAAGCCAATGCACCAAAAACTAACAACAAAAAAAACATGGGAGCATCAGGTTTGTGGTGACCCCAACCAACCCACTGGTTATCTTTAAACTAGCCCTGGAATTGATAGCCTAATGTACCACAGATACATATAAATATATAGTAACATATAACACATCAAAATTAATGTAAAATTGGAGTAATTTGGAGAAATTTAAGGAAATTAACATTCTCCCTCTTGGCCGGGGCTTTGAGCAGACACGTAGCCAAACTAGAACAATGTTTCATATATATATACCTGTTTTTGAAAATAAGATTAAAGAAGCCATTATTTTCTACAGGTACATAGATGATGTACTTTTTATCAATTATGCAGATTTCAACAATATGGCTAAAAAGATTTATCCTGAGGAAGTAACACAGAACGCAACCTACAAGCCATCTACCTCGATAGCTAAATCAAAATTGCAAACGACATAGTAGACACCAACTACTACAATAAAAGAGACCAATTCAGCTTCCCAGCTATTAAACTAACAAACTGAGAAACTAATTTAGCCAAGCATATACATGGAAATGTATATGCTTGGCTAAATCAGAAACCAAACCAACATAATTATACATATATGCAATAACCCAGATAATATGACAGAAGCTTTAAAAAAACTGAAAAATACCTTCAACGATAACAATATAAATACTGCCACACAAGCAAAACTCAAACAGCAACCAATTAACATTAATCCTAATAGTATCATAGAAAAAAATCTTTCCCGCAGAATAAAAATGCTCCTATTAAAGCTAAAAAATAGCCCTCATTTGAAACTCCGGTTAATTGCACATAGGTGAGGCTCGTCACCTATCTGCAAGGTACCTGGATGTCCAAATTCAAACCCATACTTGCGGGACTATAAACACCATATAAAGATACTGATCATTATCAACCATATCCTGGAAAAGGCATCTGAGGTTGGGTAAAATCATGTCTTGACGATAAATAAGCTCATACACCAACCATTAATTGAAATAACTCTTTACTGTGACTAAAATTTAATGTATAAAATAAAACTGCTATGATACACTATGTAAGAATTAAAACTGTAATAAAATCATTATAATAAAATTACCTAAAATAAACTGGATTAAAAGCAATAAAAAATGTTGTTTTCGGAAGCATCAGCTTCCTTCCTCAACAGTAATGAATCTTCTGGCAACACTTCCTTATATATAACAGGCTCACGGTATTTCTCCACATGGTTCCATTGGCGCAAGGTCAGAACTGGAAGCGGAAATAGCTCAGAAGCATGAAAATCAAAACCGTTCATCCGTACTTAGGACAATAGTTTCAAATAGGGGTGCAAACGCATACCCCTGTCCCTATTCGTGGTATTGTTGTCAAATGAACAGATTCGCAGGCACTCGAGCCATTTACGGTCCCAGAATCCATGCGCTTGATCTACAATAACCGCATCCTATGGGGAGATTTGATGCTGCCTCTCCCAATAATGCTTGGCCACAGCAGACTTATTATAATCAGCAGTTTTTAGAGCATTTAAATGCTCCCCCAGATGATCCTTTAACCGCCGTTTTGTTTCGCCCACATAACATTCCCCACAATCTGGGCATTTTATCCTGTAAACAACTCCACTACTAAGGTCCTTCGCGATTGGATCTTTTACCTGGGACACAACTGTGTGCAACCTCCATCTGGGAAGCTGCACACAGCGTGTTTTGAAACCCCGTAAAATTCTAGTTAACCGCTCAGTAAGGCCAGGATAGTAAGGAATGTATGCGGTAGCCACAGGAATAAACGGTTCCCTATGGTTTGACACTATTCCTTTGCTATATCTGTCCACGATCCTCTGGGGGGTATCCGCATTTTCTGAGGTCCATGTGCGTTAACTAGAATTTTACGGGATTTCAAAATGCGCTGTGTGCAGCTTCCCGGACGGAGGTTGCACACAGTTGTGTCCCAGGTAAAAGATCCAATCGCGAAGGACCTTAGTAGTGGAGTTGTTTACAGGATAAAATGCCCAGATTGTGGGGAATGTTATGTGGGCGAAACAAAACGGCGGTTAAAGGATCATCTGGGGGAGCATTTAAATGCTCTAAAAACTGCTGATTATAATAAGTCTGCTGTGGCCAAGCATTATTGGGAGAGGCAGCATCAAATCTCCCCATAGGATGCGGTTATTGTAGATCAAGCGCATGGATTCTGGGACCGTAAATGGCTCGAGTGCCTGCGAATCTGTTCATTTGACAACAATACCACGAATAGGGACAGGGGTATGCGTTTGCACCCCTATTTGAAACTATTGTCCTAAGTACGGATGAACGGTTTTGCTTTTCATGCTTCCGAGCTATTTCCGCTTCCAGTTCTGACCATGCGCCGATGGAACCATGTGGAGAAATACTGTGAGCCTGTTATATATAAGGAAGTGTTGCCAGAAGATTCATTACTGTTGAGGAAGGAAGCTGATGCTTCTGAAAGCTACAGGTTTTATCGCTTTTAATCCAGTTTATTTTAGGTAATTTTATTATAATGATTTTATTACAGTTACATAGTGTATCATAGCAGTTTTATTTTATACATTAAATTTTATTGTAAATATGTTATTTTAACTTATAAATTCTAGTCACGGTAAAGAGTTATTTCAATTAATAGTTGGTGTATGAGCTTATTTATCGTCAAGACATTATCACCATGCAAAAATATTACTTTCCACAAAAGATAACTAGATTTAATTAATTATTACAGCATCATAACAGGGTTAAGTTTCACAGATTCACATGAAGGAGGCTGTATATATGTATATAGTTATCCCCAAGAGCACATACTGGGCCTTTATGCCTTATGGATAACATGATTAATTTTAACTAATAATATCTTTTATTTCTCATTATTAAATGAATTAAAATCATATTGTATCTTCACCTTACATAAAAACAAGTAAATACCTTTTCCAAACTATAAATTATAAGTAACATCCAGACCATTCACATGAAAGCAGAAGATTAGTATTTGCCTACGGCAAGTTAACAACTACCACGCCACAGAAAAAAACCTAGTACAACTGCACAACAAATAGAACTACACACACAAAACCAAAAGGCGGCGGAAAAAAATGAACATTTTCAGTCTGAAAACCACAGGATATGGAGGTGAGGTACAATGGTATTTTAATCTGATACATACTCGTAGGGCTTTGAATTTCCTATCACAGTTTACTTACCTTATTCCAAAAATATTTTCCACCAAGTTATGACCTAAAGTCAACCTAGCAAAACTGGTATAGAGATTACAGAAAATGTATGAAACATTCTTCTAGTTTGGCTATGTGTCTGCTCAAATCTTCTGAGGAAATAGCAGATATATACCAAGAGGAGAATGTTAATTTCCTTAAATTTCTCCAAATTACTCCAATTTTACATTAATTTCGATGCGTTATATATTACTATATATTTATTTATTTATAATTATTGATAAAAATTAGTAAATTAATAAGAGGAGTTTACCTCAATATAGTACGTGGAACACTTCCGTATGATACCCTCCAGAAATGATAAAAAATAAAAGAAAGAAAGAAAGTTAAAACGACAATAACTGTAACTAATATGTAAATAATATTTATGAGTCAATGCAGTTGCAAGCAATCATGCAATACACCCATAATTGGGTCAACGATGATTAATATATGCTTACATTTATATTTTACTTATATTTCTTACCTTTGATTCTAATATTTTTTTAACTTTTATTATCTTCTTTCGATTTACATCCGGCCTATACTGGTTTATATTTGGTTAGATTTAAATTACTTAGCATATATTGATCATCACAGAAACAGAGAACTTCTTGTCGTTTTCTGCCTTCATTCTGGGTGGTTGGCCCCAGTTGAAGTCATCTAGATTGTCGGTAAAAAGCGATAATATATATAATTTTTTTTTTTTTTTTTTTTCGCGTTTTCTTAGATCCCCGATGGTATTATTATTGGATTGATTTACTTATTCCAATGGTTCTTTATATTATCCTTAATATTACTATATATTTATATGTATCTATGGTACATTAGGCTATCCATTCCAGGGCTAGTTTAAAGATAATTAGTGGATTGGTTGGGGTCACCACAAACCTGATGTTCCCATGCAGAACCAAATTTAATAATAAGAAATATAAGTTTAGCACATATAATGGCCAATTGTCCCTATACAACAGCATTAACACAGCGAATAATAACTCCATTAACACTCCTTAATAATAATTAAAAGTCATCAGACACAACTCCAATATATATATATATATATATATATATAAAGAAAATTTGAAAATGCAAGCATAAATGACACAGGAAGTGAGTATCTAGGCAAAGCTAGGGTCGACGTCAGTAGCTTTATCCTCATCCGCCAGTGTGCACAAGTTGTGAACTTTTTAATAATTTCCTGTGTTCATTAGTGCCTTATTATTTTAAATAAATTGTGCAACCATGTCTTCTAAACGTAGTGGTGAATCTGTGCCTGCACATGTTAAAAAAAAAGTCACAAATCTCTAACGATTGAAGTGAAAATGGACATTATTTGTTGTATGGAATCTGGTGAGTGGCATTTGGAAGTGTGCAAGACCTCAAACTTAGCACCTACTGCTGTTATGACCATTATGAATAATGCTGAGAAGATCAAGCAGTCACAATGTAAAAATTACTGGTGAGGCAGTTAGTGCCGACACTGCAGGTGCTGAGGAATATTCTCCCATATTCCAAAAGTTAATGGATGAAGGTTGCTACACCCCAGACTTGGTCTTTAATGTTGATGAAATGGGGTTGTACTGGAAGATGCCTGGTAGGATATACATAGCCTGTGAAGAGAGGTCTGCCCCTGATTATAAGGCTGGAAAAGATTGGCTTACATTACTTCTGGGTGGTAATGCATCAGGCACTTTTAAGTTAAAGCTGACGTTGGTGTACCATTCAGAGAATCCACATGTTATGAAGGGCATTGTGAAGACTCAATTTCCTGTTTGCTAGTGCTCTAATAAAAAGGTGTGGGTGACTCATGCCCTTTTTAGTGACTGGTACACCTCATACTTTTGTCCAGAGGTGGCCCAATTTTGTGCAGCAAACAACTTTTTGGGCAAACAACTTGCCCAAAAAAAACGTTTTAGTCCTCAACAATGGCTCCAGGACATCCAGCCAACCTCAAAGATATCCCTAGCAATGTTCTGAATGTGAAGGTCGTTTATTTGATACCCAACACCACCTCACTGTTTGCAGCCAGTAGATCAGGCTATTATTGTGACCTTCAAGGTGTACTATTTATGTGCGACCTTCAAAGGGATTGTTGAGGCAGTTTAGGCATCTAACTCTGTGACTGTGAGGGACTATTGGAGGTCCTACAATATCCTTAAGATCAAGGAAAGAAGTGTTGCAATTATACATGAATGGCATTTGGAGGAAATTTGTCTTACTTTCTTGAGTCACTCGGATGGCTTAGGATGTTGGCCTTGACAAGGTTGACATTGTTGATGTCAGTGAGTTGCTGCAAAGCCATGGTGAGCCTCTTTCAAAGGAGGACTTAGAGGAGCTGGCTGCACAACTGACTAAACAGGATTCTGAGGAGGAAGAGAAGAAGATTGTGCCAATTAGGACCCTCACCACAAAACAGACTGAAACAGACTAACTCTATGTGATAATGACCCAAACTGGGAATGCAGCTCTTCCATCCAAAAAGCTGTTACTAACATATTGAAGCCCTACTAGAATATGTTAGAAGAGAGAAAGAAAGACTCACCAGATGTCATTGCTGCAGTTCTTTTCTAATGCCAAAGAACCTGCAGAACTGGTCGACCCTCCATCAGGCCCATGCCTGTCAGAGAACATCAATAAGGGAAGCAGATAATGATGTTATTATATACTCCAAAGATGGCTCTACAGGAACGAAGTACTAAGTTAAATTTTTATTTATTACTTGCATTTTATATCTCATAATTATAAAATAACCATAAATATTTAAAATAAAAAACACTTACAACCTAACAACCTTGAGGTGAACATAACCCCTGCGTAAATCAAGGTCTACCTGTATATTAAATAAAATAAAAAGAAATTAAAAACATTTACTTGGAAAATAACTCACTATGGCTTTGTTTACTGAGGAGGACCATTTAAAAGGGGGTACAGTGGATTCGGAGCAGCCAGCAATCCAACAAATAAGCATTCCTCAAAACATAAATGCTTAAAATAGAGTTATAACAAAAGGTAGGAAGAACAAAAAATCAACCATCCAACAGGACTTGGGAACACCATTGCACAATACAAAAATAACGAGATGTTTGGCATCTGCTTGTGTTCTATGAGGTATTATATATGTTTATACAAGGTTGGGTAAAGACAATTACCTATTTTAAAAGTGGCACCATTTCACAGTGGTTGCAGTATGCACACTGAGTATACCTCCTGGATGACTGACAATTTGAAAATATGAGTAGAGGATGGTGGTAGCCATTTAAGGGACATCATTTTAAAACACTGAATATTATATATTCAGTGTTTATATAAATTTTTATATTAATGTATATTAAACAAAGTTTATATTAATGTATAATAAACTGTAATAACAATAAGTGTCTTTTCCAATTTGCACAGTTGTCATTTCATTTGTAAAATGAGTAGTATTTTTTTCCCGACCCTGTATATATTTGTTTTACACAAGAAGGTTCTGAATATGAGAAACATCATAAATAGCATAATGGTTCAAGCCACACTGCTTTAGTAAAAATGACCATGTGCATCTCCAAACTAATTGTTCAATCAGTATCAGCTACATCATGAGGCACAGAGATCCCTATAGGACAAACAGGTCACAGCTTGATTACAGACTTCCAGTATATGCCTCAGCCAGAAAAAGTATTTTACAATGACATATATTACCATTCAGCATCATGCTCTTCAGACAGTTCTTGGAACCTTGAGAACTTGGCCAGTGTACAGTTTGTATATTAACACAATATACACAAAGTTACTTGTACGAACCCTCATTATCTCTCAGAAGACAAACCTGTCTATGATGTCTATGTGCTGCAAAGATAGAAATCTTTCCTATTCATATAAGTTGGAATTGACAACGATGAATATTAGAGAAGATCTCAGTGAGGTCTATAAGCCTGAAAAGGGACCATAAAACAATTGAAGCTAAAATTTTCATTGTTATAATACAGAACTGGAATCATATCAGTAGGGAAAGGGCATTGGGAAAAGATTAGATTGTAGGACATATTCATTTAGCGAGTGTGTTGTTACAGCTGACAGTTACAGGCTCCGCAAAAACGATAAGTGTTTGCCTTTTATTTACATGATTGTTGTTTTATATTGTACTTAATACGTAGTCATATAGTTATAGTTACGCTGGTTATTTTTTATTTTAATTTAGATAAAGAGTTTTGTGGATTTTACTTACGATAGGTAAAACCGTTATTTTTGTTCGATTTTTGTAGCCATTGTTTTTGTATATAGGGAATTCAAAGTTTTTGTAGGGAATTCAAATTTTTTAATTGAGGTAGCTCTAACGCATAATTATATAGTAATACGCTTCACTGTTTCTATTTCATAGTTTCTATTCAAATACTACTGACATTTAATTTATTGATTTTATTAATTTAAACTACCATGCCCCGAACTAGAGCAGCAAAGCAACGGGCACAAAGTGGCAGGAGTGTTGTGACTCGGGGGAGAACTGAGGGGGGCGATTCTCCAACGCGTCACAGCCTAAAAAAATGTGCAACTTGTGAAATGTTTGCCGAACTCTCTGGAACGGAACACGATACTGCCATGGGCGATGTCTTTGTGTGTGCGCGATGTAAGGAGTGTAAGGAAATCAGGCGACAACTCAGCGTTGTTATGGGCCTATATGAGAGTTTGAAGGACAGGGTGGATGCCCTCGAAGGAAATAAATTGAGGGGCCCATCAAGCTCTCAGCTGCCCACATCAACGCCAGAGCTTGCACTTGGTCATCACGCAACACAGCGGCAACCCCCAAGGCAGAATGCGCTGGTCCCACAGGAACTATTAGTTGTTGGTGACTCTATTGTCAGGGAAACGGGGAACATGCTATGTAAAAAGGATAGGTGGAACAGGACCAGGGTATGTCTGCCAGGGGCAAAGGTTGATGACGTTGTAGAGCGGATATCATCTTTCAAGGGCACAAAAGGTGATATAGTTGTACACGTTGGCACTAATGATATTAAGAGTAGGAGACCGGCAGAATTACTCAACAAGTACAGGTCACTGTTGAAAAAAAGCCGAGAATTAGGGTTGAACTTGAAAGTGTCTGCAATTCTGCCCAGACACGATAGGAGGGAGTATATGATGAGAGCCTTGTCGATCAATTCGGCCCTGGAAAGACTGTGCAAGGCTCAAGGGGTAGAATTTTTTTCAGCCTGGACTGTACTTGTTAACAGGAGAGATTGCTTCTACAGGGATGGGATACACTTAAATAGAAAGGGTGCAAGAATATTTGCTGATGCTATCGAGGCAGTGTTAGGTGGGTCGGAAAACTGCTAGCTTGGGGGGATACAAAGACTAATAGTTTAACAGTAACCTCAGGCAGAGGTGAAGGTGATTCTTGCACAACTTCTATTAGAATAAGAAGCGACCTGGAGCGAGGGGTGTTGGGGGTTTCAGGGACGGATGGCAGTCATCCTGGAATAGTTGGGTATATGGGATGTGTTAGGGTAACAAGGAATAGGCATAGGAGCATGTATGCTTGCATGTATACCAATGCTAGAAGTATAGTAAATAAATTTGATGAATTTGAAGTGTTGGTCAAGACATCAAAGGCGGATATTGTTGGGATAGCAGAGACGTGGTGTCACAAAGATATAAGGAATGCAGAACTGGAATTTGGGGAGTACAATGTGTACAGAAAGGATAGACAGGACAGAAAGGGAGGAGGTGTTATGCTGTTAATTAAGAAAAACATAAAATCAAAAGAAGTGCATCCAGTTGATATAGATGGACAGTGCACTGTTGAGTCAGTTTGGTGTGACATAAGCACTGCAAAAGCAAAGATAAGAGTAGGAGTGTGTTATAGGCCTAATGACTCGAATGAGTACAATGAACAATTGTACAGAGAAATAGAGTGGGCCAGTAAATCAGAATGTCTTATAATGGGGGATTTTAACTTCCCAGATATTGACTGGAACTTATGGGTTGGTCACTCACACACTAGTCAGACTTTTGTGGATTTATTGGATGATTGTTTTCTGCAGCAGCATGTTCGAGAGGCAACCAGAGAAAGTAATACTCTTGATCTGGTTATCAGCAGTGATCATTCGTGTATTAAGAATTTGCAGATAAAGGAACCACTAGGTGGCAGTGATCACAGTGTGCTGAAGTGGGATTTACTCAAAGAGGTAACTACTGTCAGGGGTAAAGGAAAGGGTTTTTGCTTCCGTAAAGGGGAGTACAGTGGTCTCAGACAGTTTTTAAATTCTGTACAGTGGGATCGACTGACGATGTTACAAACAGTAAATTCTAAGTGGGAAGCATTCAAGGAATTAATCGTGGAAGCTACTAGACTTTTCATACCGATGAAGAAATATTGTTCAAGGTTTAGGCCTAAATGGTTATCAAATGAACTAATGAGACTCGTGACAGAGAAGAAAAATGCATGGGATGCATATAAATTATCAGGCGACGCAGAAGCCTGTAGCAGATATAAGCTAGTCTGTAATCAGGTCACAAAGGAGGTTCGGCAGGCAAAGGCGGATTACGAGAAATCTTTGGCAAAAGATGCTAAGAAAAACAGCAAGGATTTCTTTAATTATATAAACTCTAAAAGGAAGGGGCTGAATATGATTGGTCCACTTGACATCGATGGTTCGACTGTTGATGATCCTGCTCAGATAGCAAACAAACTGAATGAGTATTTTGCATCTACATTCACACGTGAGGAATCATTACAGTTTGAAAATGGAAGAAGGTTATCAAATTGTAGCAGTGTGCTTAATAACTGAGAGCAAAGTGGAGGAGAAATTGTTGAAGTTAAACATAAGAAAGGCACCTGGGGCGGATGGGATCTATCCAGTTATATTAAAGGAGGCGGCAAAGCAACTAAGCAAACCCTTAGCCATAATTATGAGAGCATCCTTGGATTCAGGGGAGGTTCCCACGGACTGGAGATGTGCAAATGTATCCCCAATTCACAAAGGAGGTTCGAAGGGTGACACGAATAATTACAGACCAGTTAGTTTAACTGCTGTTCCGGGTAAAATAATGGAGTCACTGGTTAAAGATGCATTGCAGGATCATCTAGACAAGACTGCAGCAATAATTCAGACACAGCATGGGTTTGTTAAGGGAAAGTCTTGTCTGACAAATTTGATTGGTTATTATGATGTGGTCACAAAGGAACTGGATGCAAAAAATAATTTTGATATCATATACTTGGATTTCAGGAAAGCTTTTGACACTGTTGCGCATGGAAGACTACTGTACAAATTGGAGCAGAATGGTATTAAGGGTAAGTTGCTACAATGGATAAAAGGATGGTTAAGTGGGAGAAGACAGAGGGTGGTAATCAATGGGTGCTGCTCTTCGTGGACTAATGTTATTAGTGGAGTCCCACAGGGTTCGGTGTTGGGTCCACTGTTGTTTTGTATATTTATCAATGATATTGATGAAGGTATATCAGGCTTAATGTCGAAGTTTGCAGATGACACGAAGGTTGGCAGGGTTGTTAATGACAGTAATGGCAGTGTGCTACTGCAACAGGATCTAGATAATTTGGGCAGATGGGCTAAGAAGTGGCAACTGAAGTTTAACCTTGACAAATGCAAAGTACTGCATATGGGTAGAAGTAACCCCAGAGAAACGTACCAACTGTGTGGTACTACACTTAAGGTGGTAGAAAATGAAAAAGACCTGGGAGTAATTGTGCAGTCAGATATGAAGTTTTCTGAGCAATGTAGACAGGCTGCTAGGGCAGGTCATGGGGTTTTGTCAATGATATATAGGAATTTTGCTAGCAGGGAAAAGGAGGTGATTGTCCCTCTGTATAAGGCAATGGTCAGGCCACGCCTTGAATACTGCGTACAGGTCTGGAGGCCTCATTTTAGGAAGGATGTAGATTTGCTTGAGCGTGTACAGAGAAGAGCAACATGATTGGTGAGGGGAATGAAGGGATCCTCTTACCAAGAGAGGCTTAAGTTCTGCAAATTGCAGTGGGTGGAGACTAGGCACCTGCGCGGTGATCTGATTGAGGTCTATAAGGCCTTGAATGGGTTGAGCATGCTGAATTCTGATGGGATCATTTCACTTGTTCAGATTACGAACCTAAGGAGGCATAAATTCAAATTAAGAAAGGACAGATGTAGAATAGATGTGCGGAAATTTGCCTTTAGCCAGCGGGTGGTTAATTGCTGGAACAAACTTCCATCTGTCGTTGTGGAAGTTGATAGGTTAAATAAATTTAAGGAGGAACTGGACAGGCATTTGGAGGGTATGGTGTGATTTTTTTTTTTTTTTTTTTGGCTGATGCTGCATAAGCTCCTACACTTGCTTTCTTGCATCAAGTGCCACTATTATTACTACTACTACTACTACTACTATTCAAATGTCAGCTGCATGAGGAGGGAAATACATAAGTAGTTTATTTTTTCATTTATTTTTGCCATTGCAGCAGTAGCCTGCTTGTCTTATACTGTATGGTTAATCCTAATACTTCTCTCAAGCTCAACTTTATTCAAAAAGTGCCATCAGATTTAATTAATAATCTATCTTACGAAGTCTCACTCGCTCTATGAAATTGAGAGTGGAAACTTCTTAAACTCTCTCTTATAAAGTCTCATCTCTGTTCATGGTTTATGCTGCATGCTTCTTTAGGCCCCAGGTGCCAAGCGAATTCGAGGTCAAGCAATATTTCTGTAATCTATAGAGTGCTCTTCAAAGGCAACTAAAGTTATTTCTAAGTTCCTACTTTTCCCTTAGCAATCTTATTTTTCAAACTGTTCTATACTTGAAAAGCCACAAGTTAGAACACAGAAAGGAAACCCACCTTTCTTTATTTATCAATATATTTCTAGTTCACCAACCAACTAACAATTTAATCGCTTGGCCTCCTAGCAGCATTGCTCCTGCCTCCCCATGGTGGGCCGGAAACTTTGGCAGATAAGTCCTCTTGCCAAGGGCTAAAAGGAGCAAACATGGCAAATACAGACCATATAGACATGGAAAACGAAAACCCAAAGAGACAGAAGACTGATAGGATGGAGCACCCCTGCCTATCTTTCTGAATTTTCCACTCTTTAAGTAGCCAGCCTACGAGTAAAATGTCTCCCTTTGTTATACAGAAACATCTGGAGAGTATTGCAGGATCTCCCAAGATGGTGAAGATACATACTGCAATCAGGAGACCTTTTAATAGAAACCATGAATCAAAGACATTCAGAAAAGTTTTTACAACTAACAAGCTTTACTGGCATTCCTGTAAAAATATCTCCTCATGCAACCCTAAATTCATCTAAGGATGTCATATCTAGTTGGGATTTATTAAATGTCACTGAGGAAGAAATAACCCAAGAACTGCAGGGAAAAGGTATAAAGGCAGGGACAGAATGTAATTGAAGCAAAAAGAATAATGATTAAAAAAGATAATCAACTGGCACCTACCAGAAATATTATTCTTATCTTCAATATGCCAAACTTGCCCTCGGCTGTATAAGCAGGTTATTTATTTTATCGCATTTGCCCCTACATTCTTAACCCTTTAAGATGTGATAAATGCCAGAAGTATGGCCATTCTGTACGTGGAGGAATCCTGTATGCCCCACCCACCCATGGGTCCTCAGACCATATACAAAATGACTGTACAGCTACAAAAATGACCTGTCCAAATTGCAAAGGTGACCATCCTGCATATTCCAAGACCTGTGAAAAGTGGAAAACTGAGAAAAATACAAGGTTGCGAATGAAGTCAGTTACCAAGAGGAGAGAAAAGTAGTTGCACCAACTATAACCAAAATATTACCTATGCAAATGCTGTAAAAAATATCACTCAGTCTCCGTTCAAACTGAAGACAGTTCCTACTAATACATCAATTTCTGATTGGGCTATAAATGTCCTTTCTGAGCTACAATCAACTGTATGTAAGCGCAAGCAACAATTCAAGACCACACACCAAGCAAATAATACTCCTCTGACAATACCAGCGGAATCTCCTCCTCCTCCAGTGATTGCTACCACATCTCGTATTACAAACTCAAATGCTATGAAAAATATTCAGGATACAACATGGACACAGAGGGCACATCGATACAGAAAGATCCTATTTTAGAAATCCATGCCGAAGAAGAAGAAATGCCATTGGTCGGCCAGTTTTTTTTCCTAAAAAAAGACAAACAAAAATTGGAACATCATAAACCAGTCACCTTCAAAAAGCAGTCAAAATCATCTCCATCAACTAAACACAAATAATGCCTTATATTTTAGAATGGAACTGCAGAGGTTTTTGTTGCAATACAGACAATATCCAAGATCTAATTAATCGTTATTCTCCAGTTACCCTTTGTCTTCAGGAAACATACCTAACTGTAAATTTCTCCTTCGATAAAGAACTATTGCCTTTATCGAAGAGATCAAAATACAACTAATGCTGCCCATGGTGGTGTGGCAATCCTAGTAAATTCAAAGATGTCAACTAAACATATACCATTTCAAATGGAAATAGAAGTTGTTGCTGTTCGTATACCTCTCCATATTGCAATAACACTTGTCTCAATCTACCTACCGCCAAACCATATTTACTCTTTAAAAGATCTTGAAGTCCTCTTCATACAGATATCTCCACCTCTCTGTATACTAGAGGATTTTAATGGAAAGCCTACTAAATTAGATAGACAGGGTCGACTAATTGAAGGCTTTTTAGAGGCACTAAATCTCACAATACTTAATACTGGTGCACCCACACACGTACAGCTCCCAAATGGACACACCTCAGCAATGGATCTCTCAATTTGTTCTCCAGTACTGGTTCCGACCATAGAGTGCTATGTTATTAATGATCCTATGGGCAGTGATCACTTCCCAATTGTATGCAACCTATTAATAGCACAACCCTACAGAAAATGGAAATTTGTCCAAGCAAACTGGCCAAAATTCCAGCCACCAGTATCTTTCGATGAGGAGAAAATCTGTTTCCAGCCTATTGATGATGTGACAGAATACATCACGTCACATCTCCTAAGTGTGGCTAAAAACACAATACTACTATCAAATCCACTGGGTCGAAAGTATTATAATTAGTGGTGGAACAAGGAATACACAAAGGGGAAAAGAAATAAAGCCTGGAATTTGTTTCGGCAATATCCAACAACAGCCAATCTGATAAATTATAAGAAGTCAAAGGCAAAAGCACGTTTCATACAAAGGCAAGCCAAGAAAGAATCTTGGACCCGTTTTGCATCAAGCATTAACAAAAACACCAACACCAAAATAATATAGAAAAAAATTAGACAGCTTTCTGGTAAGTTTCCTACTGTACCTTCTCCAACCCTTTCTGGAATGGGGTAGATCTATCTAGTCCTTTAAATATTGCAAATGCTTTGGGCAACACTTTTGCTGAAGTCTCAGCACATTCAGCTGATATTCCATCATTCCAAAGAAATAAAATCACTGAAGAACAGCATTCTATTAACTTTCAAACTGCCCTCGTTCTGCCATATAACTGCAATACTCTGAGCTCTTGCATGCCACTGGAACAGCTCACAATGGTGCTGCCGGAGCAGATAGAATCTATTATGTCATGCTACATCTTGATAACAAAGCTTTGTGCCTTCTCCTGGTATTTTGTAACCAAATTATTCTAGAAAACGTTTATCCAACTTCTTGGCATCATTCTACTGTTTTGGCATTTCTAAAGCCTGGAAAAGATCCAACCAATCCCCATAGATATGGACCAATATCCCTCTCAAGCTGCCTCAGCAAAATCCTAGAAAAAATTGTCCACAGTAGACTCATCTGGATCATTGATTCTGAACAGTTAATGAGCCAAAGTCAATATGGCTTTCGTCAAAACAAGTCATGCTTTGGATCTTATGGTTAAGGCTGAATTTGCCATTCGTAATGCCTTTGTTAATCACGAACATCTAGTAAATGGTTTCAATAGATATAGAAAAGGCTTTTGAAACTGCCTGGTATACTGAGAGATCTTTACTCTCTTGGTCTGCAGGCCAAGCTTCCTATATTTGTGAAGAATTTTCTACATACTAGATCGTTCCAAGTTCAATACCAACTTGCCTTTTCTGAAACTTTCATTCAGGAAGAAGGTGTTCCACAAGGATCAGTACTGAGTGCTACACTTTTTGCTCTTAGAACAGATTCTATCACTAATCAACTTCCAAATACCATAGAGACTTACCCTTTATGCAGATGATTGTTCCATCTCCTGTCATTCCCAAAACATGAGATTATTTTTTTTTTATGTAAACCCCAGACACGAGAGGTATTAGAACCTATAGTACTTAGTACTGTGCTTGGGTTGGACATTGAGAAGATGAAAGAAGATATTTGTTGACACTGGACTTGAACTTCTGTAGACTGTAATTTTCAGCAAATACGTATGAAGGAAGGTTGTTCCAGAAAATGGCAGTTCAATGAATAAACGAGGAAGTTGAAAAGTTGGTTCTGTGAGTTTGAAGTTGGAGAGTAAATGGATGTTGGCTGGTGGCTGAACGTGTTCAGACTGTTTTGAAAGAGAGAGAGAGAGAGTGCAAATTATAGAAGCCAATTCAGAAGAACAGTGCCCATGGAAGTATCTGTAGAAGAGGCATGCAGCAGAAACAGTAAGTCTATGAGACAGCGAGTGTAGAGAATCTGTTAGAGATGAATCATTAATTAACCTAACTGCCCTCTTCTGAATGGAATCAAGAAGCCTGAGAGAGGTTTTGGGGGCACCACCCGAGATGTGGGAACAATATTCCATGGTAGGGTAGATTTGCGATTTATACAGAGTGAGCAGCTGTTTGGAAGAAAAGAGAAAATCAAGTTTTTAGATGCAGAGGAAGCAATATTTGTAATGTGCTTGTGCCAAGAGAGATTAGAAGTCAGGGTAATCCCCAAAAGAGTTATATCATTTTGCCTAGAAATCGGAGTATCACCAAAGATAAGCATAGGAGCAGAAGAATCCTTTTTGTGAGATATAAGACAAGACTGAGTTTTAGAAGGGTTGAAATCAACCAAGTTGTCTTTGCCCCACTGGAAAATTACCTGAAGATCGGCATTTAAGGAATTGGTAGCAGATTTTCGAGGAGTTTAAGCTGATTGAGCAGGGGAAGGTTTCTCAAGATGGAAAGTGGAATGCAATGTGCTATCATCGGAAAAACTATGGATAGGATTTCCAGTCAATGGAAGAAGGTCATTAATATACAAGAGGAAAAGAGTGGGTGAAAGAACTGAACCTTGGGGGACACCGGCATTAGTGGAGAAGTCAGAAGACAGAGAGCCATCTACCATCACCCTCAGTGAGCGATCAGAGAAAAAACTGGATAACCAATTACAAAAAAAAAAAAAAAAAAAAAAAAACAGTTGGCAAACCATAAGATGGAAGCTTGTTTAGAAGACCTTTATGCCAAACACGATCGAAAGCCTTTGAGATGTCAAGAGCAACTACGTGTGTTTCACCGAACCTTTCCATTGAATTAGTCCATTATTTATTAGTCCAACAAATGCAGTCCATAAATGGGTAATATAAGCCAGAATATCACCAGTGGATCGACACTGACGGAATCCATACTGGCAATCGTTGATCGGATGGAGGGTTTCTAGGTACTTTAAGAGTTGGCGGTTAATTGATTTCTTGATTACTTTAGAAAGAGTAGAAGTAATTGCAATGGGACGATAATTGGATCGGAGGGATTTGTCACCCTGTTTAGGAACTGGCTGGATATGAGCAAATTTCCAAGCAGACGATAAAACATCTTTTAAATAAGAAAGTGAAAAAAATGTAGGTAAATGAACAGGAGCAAGTTTTGGAGCACAGGTTTTGAGAACAAGTGGAGAAATACCATCAGGACCTAGAGTTTTCTTAGCATAAAGATTCGTCAAAATCCTTCTGACATCCTTTTGATGGAAGACCACAGGAGGCATTGAATGGAGTGCGCTAGGAATGGTGGGAGGTATTATACCAAGATCATTAATACGTGAGTTGGAAGAAAAATAGGATGCTAGAAGGTCAGCTTTATCCTTGGCTGAAGTGACAACTGGTTTTGACAGAGATGGGCAAAAGTTGCGGCCAATCAGTGTGACTAGAAAACAGAAGCCAGCTGGAGTTGTAAACATTAAAATCACCAAGGAAAATTATCTCACAGTTAGGAAAGTTGGACTGGAGAAAGTCAAGTTGCAAAGAAAGGAAGTCAAAGAGCCCCAAGTGATTAGTGGAGTTGGGAGAACGGTTGAGACAACAGATGAATTTGGCACAATGAGGTAGAGAGATTTTAAGCCAGAGAAGAGATTCCAAATTGCCAAGTCTGACAGGGAATATCAGAACTGACATATGCACAAGTACCACCTTTGAGGTGAAAGGAATCATACAGTGAATAATCTGAGATGAGCAGTAGTTGAATCAACCGATAACTGAGATTCTGTCAGAAAAAGTACATGAGGTTTGGCAGACTGCAAGTAGAAATGGACATCATTGAGATTAGAATTGAGACCACGTATATTTGTGAAATGAATTAGGAAGGTTTGGGAGGTTTAGATCTTTTTGCAGATAAGCTTGCTCTATTAGTTTGACAATTCATGGTGTATTCAATAGTAAGAAAAAGTGGATGGGATGTGCTGTATGAAGTAATGAAATCTTTGGATATGGTGTACACTTGGTAAGAATATACCCAGATCCTTGACATAATGTGGCCTCGACAATGCTCCCCGCATACAAACTACTCTGACTCCCTCCAGTCGCTACCTGCCAGAGTAGAAGTAGCAAGATTATACACTAGCTGATCCTGAAGCCTCCTATAGAGTTACCAATAGGTTCGGTCCGGTGTACTAACTAGCGGCCGGCCTTGGAACACCATTTTAGAGCTGTACCCTCGAAATGTAAGGAATATTGGATCTCGGCACAATGTTCATCATAACCTCAAAAGTCATCAGTCAATGCATGATGGAAGAGTCATACTGCATGACACTATTGAACAACAAATGCAGATATCACTAAATAAAATACAGCAATGGGCCAGCATCAACAGCTATCGACTTTTACAGCAGAAAACAGTTGCTATCCATTTTTGTAGACAGCACAAGTTTTATCTGGATCCTGAACTTCAAATCTCTAATATCTCCATCCAATCATTAATAACATCAGATTTCTAAGCTAAATTTCTTAGAGTATGTTAAAAAAGTACGTACTGCTTATCTAAAAAAAAGATAAACATACTTAGATCACTATCTGCCCTAACATGGGATGCAGATTGTACCTCTCTACTTCGATTATACAGGTATTAATCAGATCCCATCTTGATTATGGTGCTCCCATGTATGATTCTGCCAGAATGAGTGCATTACACTGGCTTGATCCAGTTCAACACAGTGCATTGAGGATTGCACTTGGTGCATTTAGAACATCGCCAGCACATAGCATTTACATTGATGCCCGTGAGCCCCCACTATCTTTACATAGGAAATCACTATTGCTAAAATAAGCTGTCAAGATACAAAGTTGTGCCTTGCATCCCCTTCAGTCATACCTTTTCAATCCACCATTAGAAAACCTCTACAGAAATAAACCTAGCATAGTAAAACCAGCCTGGTCTTTGCCTTCTTGAACTGATGCAGGTGGTTTGGAATGCTTCCATCCATTCCGTACAACAGGTAGCAACTTGTACCCAACCACCATGGGTTTCACCTCCTATACCGACCTGTGACACTTACCTCTGTCAATGGGGAAAGAATACTTTGCAAGCTTCAAATGGCAGATAACTTCATGTTGTTCACAATCAAACATACATTGATTTTTCTCCAATACACACGGATAGCTCAATCTAATTCAATTAAATGTAGGAGAGCCACAGTGTTTCTGAATACCACTATTTCAGCATCCCTTCGAACTGAATTCAGTATCTTCTCAGCCGAGCTATATGCAATTAAATTAACTTTAGAAAGTCTCTGTTTTGACTGTTGTTTAAAATCTGTTATTTATACTGATTCCCTCAGCTCAACCTTAGCATTATGTAATTCTTCAGATAAAGTTCATCCTGTTCTTTGTGAAATTAGAAACTTGTTACTACAGATTGAAAAATGCCACCAACTAGTCACCTTCTGTTGGATTCCAGCACATTCTCTGGTATCTTGGGCAATGAAGTTGCCAACAAAGCTGCAAAAAATCCAACCACCTTAGATTTATCTGGCACTCTCAAACTATTAATAAACTCTTGCAGTTTAAACAGGATCCAAAAATTTGGCGCTCCAGTGTCCATATATCAAGATGAGAAGTAGTCCCTTCACAGGCAAGAATAGGTCAAACACATCTGACCCACCTTTATTTACTCACAAGAGATGATCCACCACAGTGTCCATACTGTTATATAAATCTGACTGTTAAACACATTCTTATTGACTGCCCCTATTATAGACAAGACAGAACTTCAATCTGCTATCACTGCTAAATCTTGAAAAACTAATAACTTTAGAGAATCTCATTGGTGACAAGGCAAATATTTCCAAATTTTTTATCTACCTCAAGAAAACTGGACTTTTTAATCATTTCTGATTTTACAAAAATTTCTCATTTCTTATATTATAAATGAATAGGCACATTACAGCCATAGCAGCTTATGTGCCATCAAACCCCCATAACAACAACAACAAGCTTCTTCTTTAGGTACTTTCATGGGTGCTATTCTTCTAACCTGTCATTTGCAATCCCCCACCACTCTTTCAAGTCAGTCTGAACATGTACTGCAACTAGTCATCATCCACTCACTGCCTATTTCCAAACTCATAGAGCAAATGTTTTCTCTTCATTATTTATCCCTTTTTCTTCTGTTCTCTGGAACATCCTTCCTTCACATCTACGAAAATTCAAGAATCTAACATCACAACAAGTATGTATCTCTCTGTCTTCTCAACCTAACTGATGCAAGGCACTAAACTATAGGTTTTGATACCTTTTATGTTTGGAGTTTTCGTTAAAAAAAATGTGGCTAACATCACAAATAATGAACAAGATGGTCTTCAGAATTGGTCTTGAAATATTGATGATGCAACATTTTGTCTGTCAGAATGAGTGAATTAGCAAAATTTGGAGGAATGAAAACCCACACGAAAGTGAGTCTGAAGGTTAATTGGAAGGAAAAGTTTACAAGTTGTTCTTTGCAGAAATGACAGTCACTAAAATTGTCTGTCATGATATGACAAAGTTAGTTAATATCACAACTACCATAATACCAAACTGTATGCACATCAGGTTTCTGGGAGCAACGGCAAGAGGAGGCTGTTCAGCAGCATTGTCTGATGTTTCGAGTATCAGTAAGATACCTGAACATCACCTTAATGTATAGTAGTTTAGGGGAATAGCTTAATAAACTGTATTATTAATTTTACGTGGTATAAGAGTGATATTAAATATAGTAGTAATCTTAACACTTCTTCCGGTTGAGTTTATGAGCACAAAACTGTCAATTTTTTCAAAAATATCTGCTCCTGTTTGTAGTGGTTTTCAAATCATCACAAATAAGAATGTCTTTGCACAGCTCACCATTATACAGGTATCGAACAAATACTAACAGCATAGCTAAGCTACAGACATCAGTGCTCTCATCAAGTTGCAAAGTAAAATAAAAAAAACAACTTACGTCTATGAATGAGTTCATTGAAAAGATCAGCTGAGCAAACTAAAATTTTTCATTTTACAGTATTATTAGTGAGTAGCACCTGTTTTATTTTTGCTGATTCATTGGGTCTGAATATTGTCTTGCACATGGCATTATCAAATTTTCACCAATAGTGTGAACCTCCCCTTGACAAATGATAGCTCACTTTCAGTGAGACTTATAATAATTCTTTTTAACGACTCACAAATATAGATTTCACCAGCAGTCTTTTATGTAATATTTTTTCTCTTCAAAATAAGCAATGGACTTACCACTCAAGCCTCAATGATTTCTTTCAAAATGTCTCATCAACAGAGAGGTTTTCATACAATTATTACTGTATGAAATTTCTGTTCACATATTAAACACAGAGGTATTTGATTCTGCTCATCACCACCACAATAAATGTCATATTTCAAATATTTATTTCAATAATTTCATCATTTCGTATCAGATTTAGTAATAGTTGTGATTACAATCACAACTTGGTCATATTGAAGTGTTTTATACTCATCTTTTCTCAGGATTTTCTGTTCTATTCATAGAGTAACTTTCTTTGCTCCTCTTACTAAAAGTTTATCCATGACTGGACAGTTTAAAATAAAAATTAAAAATAGTTATGTAGAAAACCCACCACATTGCTCCAGCACCAACTCACAACACTATTCTATACTATTTACCGTACATCCATATTTCTAAGAGGGAGAAAAAATAGCTAAAAATTGACTGTATATTTGCTTTGATATATTATGTATTTGGATGCATTTACTATACTATTTACTGTACATCCACATTCCTAAGAGGGGGAAAAAATAGCTAAAAATTGGCTGTATATTTGCTTTGATATATTATGTATTTGGATGCCTAGTAATTTTTGTAAACAGGACTCAATCAATAAATAATTACTGTAAATACTCAGTTTCTCCTATTAACTGGAGATGCAATAAAAGAGTATTATCAGTGGAGCACTAATTACAAACGGATACCTCTGGAGGGAAATACAGCGACTATTCATCCAGTGTGGTACATTAGTTGCAAAGTAAATTTCTGTAAACAACAGCACATGACATCCTTTTGTTGACTAGAAGTTACACTTAGAATAGCAAAAACTGCTATGGGCTAAACTAAACAAAAATATACATGAACTGACAAGTGATTTATAGAGAAATCATATGACTTTACTTCGGCAGTATGATAAGTCAGACAGTTTGGTTTTGATTTAGTTTTCTCAAAACAATAAATTCTAGGGTATCAGAAATAAATACATGATAAAATAAGTAAAATTTTGGAATTTGCTAAAAAATATTTTACTAAAAACTAAGCACTTAAAAACTGCATGGGAAAATATGCCATTTTGGATGCATTGCCTGAGATTCCCCTAGTTGAGAACTACAGCTTTAACAGAACTTAAAAAATCTTTAAATAACTCTTCAAATAGTGTTGCCATTCATTATATTATGCTAAAACAAATACTTGAAGAGGACTTATGCACACTACTGATTTTCTATAATCACATCTTCTCAGAAAATGTTTATCCTCTTTCCTGGCACCATTCTTTCATTCTTGCCCTGCTAAAACCAAGCAGAGATCCTTCCTTGGTACTAAATTATAGACCAATATCTCTTAAAAACTGCATGGGAAAATTTTTTGAACGAATGGTTCATATAAGGCTAACAAATTCATTAATAGCATCAGAGAATTTTATGCAATCATCAGTATGGCTTTCGTAAGAACAGATCCACTTTCAATGTACTCATCAAATACGAATCCAATATTCGCAATGCCTTCATCAGTAAACATCTAGTCTTAGTCAACTAAAATATCAAAAAGGTATTCAACACTACCTGGAGACATGGTATTATTATGGACCGTTATAATTAGGGCTGAGGGGGTCACCTTCCTGAGATAATTCAGAATTTTCTTTGCCTGCACTCTTTTCAGGTCTGCTATCAAAACATACTCTCAATGTCTCATGTTTAGGAAGGAGTACTACAAGGATCTATATTGAGTTCAATCTAATTTGCAATTAAAGTCAAAAACATGACAGAAGACATTCCCAAAATTGTTGAAGCTTATGTGCATGCAGACAACCTCACTATTGCCTGCCAGTCGCAAAGCATGAACATCATCGAATGTCGACTCCAACTTGCCAAAATTAAATCCTGGCCCTCATGCAATGGATATCAACTAGCAAAACAGAAATCAACTGCCACTCACTTTTGTAAGTGCTGTGCTCTTCACCCCAATCTTGAACTACAGCTAAACAATAGTCTGATACTACTAGTTAATAGCATCAGATTTCTGGGCCTGATATTAGATATAAAGATAAATTTCCAAGCACATATCACACATCTACAAAACATTTGAACATGTTGTTGTAGTAATTGAGTTTTTGGCACACGGACCTCCTGGGCCATATTGTGACTGTTCATGATTTACTCATGACTGAATCTTTTATATTAAGGCTTTCAGAGATTATATAGATTTATGAATTTCAAACAGTTGAACATACTTTGCTCAGTCTCAATCCATGTCATGGAGAGCTGATTGGTATAGCACAGTGTTCGCAAATCCCTATGGAGCAAGAGTAAAGAATTTGCAGAAGTGGAATATAGCATCTGAGCCAGAGTTGGCAGAATGCATAGAAAATGATGGTGACTTTGTGGAAAAATAATTTATTAATGATTGAGGATTAACTGAGGTAAAATACATAATTGCAGAAATTAAATTATGTGAAGAAAAAAACAGGATGCATTACTTTTGTACCACTCATAAATAATATCAAAATTATTTTTTTCGTCCAGTTTCTTTGTTACTGCATCCAATCAAATTGATCAGACAAGTCTGTCCCTTAACAAAACTGTGCTATGACTGAAGTATAAGAGCACTCCTGTGTGGATGGTCCTGCATTACTTCAATAACCATTGACTCCATTATTTTCCTTCAAACATCAGTTAAGCTAACAGATCTGTAATTACTTATGTTCCATCTTTGTGAATTGGGGAAAAATTCATGCGTCTCCGATCCAGAGGACCTCCACTGAATCCAAAGATGCACTCATAATTAAGGCAAAGGGTTTGCCTACCTCCCTTCCTGCTTCCCTTAATATAACTATACAGTGGGACCAACTGACAATGTTACCAACAGCAAATTCTAAATGGGAAGCATTCAAGGAAGAAATTTTGGAAGCTAGTAGGCTTTTTCTTCCAACTAAGAAATATCGTTCTAGGTTTAGGCCCAAATAGATCTCAGACTCGTGGCAGAGAAGAAAAATGCATGGGATACATATAAATTATTATCAGGCGACACAGAAGGCTATATATATATATAAGCTAGTCTGTAATCAAGTCACAAAGGAGGTTAGGCAAGCGAAGGCAGATTATGAGAAATCTTTAGCAATGGATGCAAAGAAAAACATCAAAAATTTCCTTACTTCTATAAAGGTCCCACAGGAACTAGTAATTGTTGGTGACTCTATTGTCAGGGAAACGGGGAACATTCTTTGTAAAAAGGATAGGTGGAAAAGGACCAGGGTATGTCTGCCAGGGGCAAAGGTTGATGCCGTTGTACAGCAGATTTCATCTTTTAAGGGCACAAAAGGTGTTATTGTTGTACACGTTGGCACTAATGATATTAACAGTAGGAGACCGGTGGAATTACTTAACAAGTACAGGTCACTGTTGAAAAAAAAGCTGTGAATTAGAGTTGAATTTGAAAGTGTCTGCAATTCTGCCCAGACATGATAGGGAGTATATGATACATGATGAGAGCCTTGTCGATCAATTCGGCCCTGGAAAGATTGTGCAAGGCTCAAGGGGTAGAATTTTTTCAGCCTGGTCTGTACTTGTTAACAGGAGAGACTGCTTCTACAGCTCGGCCAAAGCATGGGTTTGTTAAGGAGAAGTTTTGTCTGACCAATTTGATTGGATACTATGATGTGGTCACAAAGGAACTGGATACAGGGAATAACTTTGATATCATATATTTGAATCTTAGAAAGGCTTTTGATACTGTTGGAAGCATTCAAGAAATTAATCATGGATGCTACTAAAAGTTTCATACCTATTAAGATATATTGTTCAACGTTTAGGCCTAAATGGTTATCAAATGAACTAATGAGACTCGCAACAGAGAAGAAAAATGCATGGGATGCATATAAATTATCAATCGACTCAGAAGCCTATGGCAGATATAAGCTAGTCTGTAATCAGGTCACAAAGGAGGTTAGGCAGGCAAAAGCAAAATACGAGAAATCCTTGGCAAAAGATGCTAAGAAAAACAGCAAGGATTTCTTTATTATATAAACTCTAAAAGGAATGAATCTGATTGGTCCACTTGACATCGATGGTTCGAATGTTAATGATCCTGCTCAGATAGCGAACCAACTGAATGAGTATTTTGCATCTACATTCACACGAGGAATTATTAAGGTTTGAAAATGCTACAAGGATATCAAATTGCAACATGGTGCTTAATGATTTTGTAATAACTGAGAGCAAAGTGGAGGAGAAATTGTTGAAGTTAAACATAAGAAAAGCACCTGGGATCTATCCAGTTATATTAAAGGAGGCGGCAAAGCAACTAAGCAAACCCTTAACCATAATTATGAGAGCATCCTTGGACTCAGGGGAGGTTCCCACGGACTGGAGATGTGCAAATGTATCCCGAATTCACAAAGAGGGGATCGAAGGGTGACATGAGCAATTACAGACCAGTTAGTTTAACTTCTGTTCCGGGTAAAATAATGGAGTCACTGGTTAAAGATGCATTGCAGGATCATCTATACAAGACTGCAGCAATAATCCAGACACAGCATGGGTTTCTTAAGGGAAAGTCTTGTCTGACAAATTTGATTGGTTATTATGATGTGGTTACAAAGGAACTGGATGCAAAAAATAATTCTGATATCATATATTTGGGTTTCAGGAAAGCTTTTGACACTGTTGCGCATGGAAGACTATTGTACTAATTGGAGCAGAATGGTATTAAGGGTAAGTTGCTACAATGGATAAAAGTATGGTTAAGTGGGAGAAGACAGAGGGTGGTAATCAATGGGTGCTGCTCTTCGTGGACTAATGTTAGTGGAGTCCCACAGGGTTTGGTGCTGGGTCCACTGTTGTTTTGTATATTTATCATACATACTGATGAAGGTATATCAGGCTTAGTGTCGAAGTTTGCAGATGATAAAAGATTGGCAGGGTTGTTAATGACAGTAATGGCAGTGTGCTACTGCAACAGGATCTAGATAATTTGGGCAGATGGGCTAAGAAGTGGCAACTGAAGTTTAACCTCGAAAAATGCAAAGTACTGCATATAGGTAGAAGTAACCAGAGAGAAAAGAACCAACTGTGTGGCACTACACTTAAGGTGGTAGAAAATGAAAAAGACCTGGGAGTAATTGGAACAGTCAGATATGAAGTTTTCTGAGCAATGCAGACAGGCTGCCAGGGTAGGTCATGGGGTTTTGTCAATGATATATAGGAATTTTGCTAGCAGGGAAAAGGAGGTGATTGTCCCTCTGTATACGACAATGGTCAGGCCACGCCTTGAGTACTGTGTACAGGTCTGGAGGCCTCATTTTAGGAAGGATGTAGATTTGCTTGAGCGTGTACAGAGAAGGGCAACAAGATTTGTGAAGGGAATGAAAGGATCCTCTTACCAAGAGAGGCTTAAGTCCTGCAAATTGCAGTGGCTGGAGACTAGGCACTTGCGCGGTGATCTAATTGAGGTATATAAGGCCTTGAATGGGTTGAGCACGCTGAATTCTGATGGGATCCTTCCACTTGTTCAGATGACGAACCTAAGGGGGCATAAATTCAAATTAAGAAAAGACAGATGTAGAACAGATGTGCGGAAATTTACCTTTAGCCAGCGGGTGGTTAATTGCTGGAACAAACTTCCATCTGTCGTTGTGGAAGTTTGAATAAATTTAGGGGGGAACTGGACAGGCATTTGGAGGGAATGGTGTGATTTTTTTTTTTTTTGGCTGATGCTGCATAAGCTCATACACTTGCTTTCTTGCATCACAAGCCACTACTACTAATACTACTACATTGGAACCAATGACATTAAGAGTAAAGATCTGCAGAGACAGATGTAGGATAGATGCACGGAAGTTTGCCTTTAGCCAGCGGGTAATTGGTTGATGGAACAGTCGTCTATCCTTTATTGATAGCCTAAATAAATTTAAGGCTGAGCTGGACAGGTAGGAATGGAGGGGTGAAATGGGAGCGTTTTATTTATTTATTTTTTTTTTTTTGGCTGAAGCTGCATAAGCTTGCTTTCTTGCTTCATATGCCTCTACTAATGCTAACCCACAAATTCCAGTCAATATCCAGGAAATTAAAATCCACCATTATAAGACTCGGATTTACTGGCCTACTGTATTTCTCTGTACGGTTTTTTTTATACTCATCAGAGTCATTAGGACTATAACACACTCCTACTCTCAACTTTGATCTCCCAGTGCTTATGTCACACCAAAGTGATTTGACACTGCACTGGCCAACAATGTCAACTGGCTGCAATTCCTTGGATTTTGTGTTTCCTTACTAATAGCATAACCCCTCCTTCCTTCCTATCCTGTCTATCCTTCCTGTACTCATTGTACTTCCCAAATTCCAGTTCTGCATTCCTTATATCTGTGTGACACCACGTCTCTGATATCCCAACAATATCTGCCTTTGATGTTTTGAGCAATACCTGAAATTCAACCAACTTATTTACCAAACTCCTAGCATTCGTGTACACGCAAGTATACATGCACCTGTTCCTATTCTTAGCTACCCTAACTTCCCAAATTCCTATGTGTTTACTTGTACCGCAATGACTCCCAGCAATCTCCAGACTGCTCCTCATTCCAGTAGAAGCAGAGCAAGAATCACTTTCACCTCTGCCAGCTGCTACTGTTAATCTATTAGTCCGTGTATCCCCCCCAAGCTAGCAGTTTTCCGACCCACCTAACAACACTGCCTCGATAGCATCAGCAAATATTCTTGCACCCAAGAATATTTATACTTGAATGTGCTGGTGAATTTGATATGCAAATTAACTAAATATCAGGAGATGTTATAGAACGACTGCAAGATAAATAAGACTGGAAACATTTAGCTAAATATCATTCACATAGTGAGAATTTTGTTCACAATTATTGTTTTTAACCATTTGGTGAGTGATGATTCACTGAAACATTATAAGAGATTAATTATATATATGTTAGTCAAAATTTGTAGAGGACAGAGGCAATATGAATATGCAGTGAATGGGGTTCAGAGATTTTAAGCCAGAAGAGATCAAACACAGGAAATTCCAAATTAGAATGTCTCTGACAAGGAATATGAGGAAATCACAGAGGGGTATAGTTGGGAAAACATAACATTAGCATTAGTAGAGGCATATGATGCAAGAAAGCAAGCTTATTCAGCATCAGCCAAAAAAAAAAAAAAAAAAAACCACTCCCATTTCACCCCTCCGTTTGTTCGAAATACCTGTCCAGTTGAGCTTTAAATTTGTTTAGGCTATCAACTTCAACAACAAGTGATGGAAGTCGGTTCCACCAACCAACCACCCGCTGGCCAAAGGCAAATTTCCACACATCTATCCGATATCCGTCCTTCCTCAATTTGAATTTATGCCCTCTGAGGTGATTATTCTGAGCAAGATGAAGAATCCCATTGGCATTGAGCATGCTCAAACCATTCAAAGCCTTATACACCTCTATCAGATCACCTCGCCGGTGCCTAGTCTCCAGACTCTGTAATTTGCAAAACTTAAGCCTTTCTTCGTAAGAGCAACCCTTTGTTCCATTCACTAATCTTGTTGCCCTTCTCTGTACATGTTCCAGCAGCTCTACATCCTTCTTGAAATGAGGCCTCCAGACCCGTATACAGTACTCAAGATGTGGCCTAACCATTGCCTTATACAAGGGAATAATCACCTCCTTATCCCTGCTAGAAAAATTCCTGTATATCATTGACAAGACACCATGAGCTACTCTTGCAGCTCGTCTGCACTGCTCAGAGAACTTCATATCTGCCTGCACAATTACCCCCAGGTCCTTTTCATTCTCCACCACTGTCAGTGTAGTACTGCAGAGTTGATACGTTGCTCTGGGGTTACTGTTTCCCATATGTAGTACTTTACATTTGTCAATGTTAAACTTCATTTGCCACCTCTCAGCCCATCTGTTCAACCTTTCCAGATCCTGTTGCAGCAGCATAGCATCAGTAGTGTCCTTAACAACCCTGCCAACCTTTGTATCATCTGCAAACTTGGACATTAAACTTGATATCCCATCATCAATATCATTCATAAACACCGAAAACAACAACGGACCCAACACTGAACCCTGAGAAACTCCACTAATAACATTAGTCCACGTTGAGCAGTGTCCATTGATTACCACTCTCTGTCTTCTGCCACTCAACCATCCCCTTATCCATAGCAACAATTTGCCTCCAATGCCACACTGTTCCAATTTGTGCAGCAGTCTTCCATGTGCAACAGTATCAAAAGCCTTTCTAAGATCCAAATATATAATATCAAAGTTATTCCCTGCATCCAGTTCTTTTGTGACTACATCATAGTATCCAATAAAATTGGTCAGGCAAGACCTGCCCTTAACAAAACCGTGCTGCGTCTGAGCTATAACTGAATTCTTGTCTAGATGATCCTGCAGTGCTTCTTTAACCAGTGCCTCCATTAATTTACCTGGAACAGAAGTTAAACTAAGAGGTCTATAATTACTTGTGTCAGCCTTTGATCCTCCTTTGTGAATTGGGGTTACATTTGCACATCTCCAGTCTATGGGTACCTCCCCTGAGTCCAAAGAAGCTCTCATAATTATGGCTAGGGGTTTGCTTACTTCCTTTGCTGCCTCCTTTAATATAACTGGATAGATCCCACCACCCCAGGTGCCTTTTTTATGTTTATCCTCAACAATCTCTCCTCCACTTTCCTCTCAGTTATTACAAAATCATCCAGCTCACTGCCAATGTTTACTTTACCTACATCATTCTCCTTCCTGAATAACTCCTCATGCGTGAATGTAGATGCAAAATACTCGTTTAGATTGTTAGCCACCTGAGCAGGATCCTCAACTGTTGAACCATCAATATCCAGTGGACCAATCTGATTCATCCCTTTCCTTCTCGATTTTAAATATGTAAAGAACTCTTTTCTGTTTTTCTTTGCATCCTTTGCCAAGGATTTTTCGTAGTCTGCCTTTGCCTGCCTAATCTCCTTTGTGACTTGGTTGCAGACCAACTTATATCTACCATAGGCTTCCATGCCACCCATTAATTTGTATGTATCCCATGCATTTTTCTTCTCTGCCACATGTCTCATTAGTTCATCTGACAACCATTTAGGCCTAAACCTTGAACAATATTTCTTAGTTGGTATGTAAAGCCTGGTAGCCTCCAAGATTAGTTCCTTAAATGCTTCCCATTTTGAGTTTGCTGTTGGTAACATCATCAATTGGTCCCACTGTATAGAATTTAAATACTGTCTCCGACCATCATAGTCGCCTTTACGAAAACAAAACCCTTCCCTTTACCTCTGATGGTAGTTACCTCCTTGAGTAAATCCCACTTCAACACACTGTGATCACTGCCACCTAGTGGTTCTTTTATCTGCAGATTCTTAATGCATGAAGAATCACTACTGATAACCAGATCAAGAGTATTGCTCCCTCTTGTTGCCTCACGAACATGCTGATGTAGAAAACAATCATCCAATAAATTCACAAAAGCCTTGCTAGTGTGCGAGTGACCAACCCACAAATTCCAGTCAATATCTGGGAAATTAAAATCCCCCATTATAAGACTCTCTGATTTACTGGCCCACTATTTCCCTGTACAATATCTTATTATACTCATCAGAGTCATTAGGCCTATAGCACACTCCTACTCTCAATTTTGATTTCCCTATGCTTATGTCACACCAAACTGACTCGACACTGCCCTGTCCATCGATGTCGACTGGCTTCACTTCCTTGGACCTTGTGTTTCTTAATTAATAGCATAACCCCTCCTCCCCTCCTGTCCTGTCTATCCTTTCTATACACATTGTATTCCCTAAATTCCAGTTCCGCATTACTTATATCTGTGTGACATCACGTCTCTGATATCCCAACAATATCTGCCTTTGATGTTTTGAGCAATACCTCAAATTCATCAAATTTATTTACCAAACTCCTAGCATTGGTGTACACGCAGGTATACATGCACCTGTTTCTATTCTTAGCTACCCTAACACAACCCATGTGTTTACTTGTACTGCAATGACTCCCAGCAGTCTCTGAAATATCCTGCATCTTGTTTTTCAGGCTTCTGCTCATTTCAATAGAAGCAGTGCAAGAATCACTTCCACCTCTGCCAGTGGCTACTGTTAATCTATTAGTCCTTGTATCCCCCCCAACTAGCAGTTTTCCGACCCACCTAACACTGCCTCGACAGCATCAGCAAAAATTCTTGCACCCTTTCTATTTAAGTGTATCCCATCCCTGTAGAAGCAATCTCTCCTGTTAAGAAGTACAGTCCAGGCTGAAAAAAATTCTACCCCTTGAGCCTTGCACAATCCCTCCAGGGCCGAATTGATCGACAAGGCTCTCATCATATACTCCCTCCTATCGTGTCTCGGCAGAATTGCAGACACTTTCAAATTCAACCCTAATTCACGGCTTTTTTTCAACAGTGACCTGTACTTGCTAAGTAATTCCGCCGGTCTCCTACTCTTAATATCATTAGTGCCAACGTGTACAACTATATCACCTTTTGTGCCCTTAAAAGATGATGATGATATAATTGAGTTTTTCTGTCTTCTAGAAAAAGTAAGTGGGACAAGGCAGACTGGAAACAAACATTGCTGAGTTTGGAACTGAAACCATGTATATTTGCAAAATAAACAAAAAGTTTCCAGGAGGTTTACTACTTTTAAAAGATTAGTTTGTTCTATTATTTGATAATTCATGATGCATGCAATAGATAAAATGGTAGGGATGATGGTTGGAGCACAAATAAACTAATGAAATATTTAGATATAGTGCACACTTAGCAAGAATATATACCCAGTTTCTTGACATAATATGGCCTATACAATGCCTCCTACATACCCACCACTCGGACTCCATGTCAAAAGTTAACTGGGTAGAGGCAGTAAGGTTGTATCTAGCTGAACAAGACTCTTACAGTAAACAATGGGTTTGGTCTGGAGTGACTGTTCTGTGATATATTTTTTTTTAATTTAACCCCCACTAAGTGGGAGTTGAATTAAAACAGCATGGGAAAAAGAAATGGTTATTTTGCAGTTGCTATTCCTCAAGTGCACTTGCACTTCATTACACTAAACAATTTTCTGACCATCCAAGAAGCTTATCCAGGTCATACTAAAGGAGCACCACTTGGCGTTGATCATTATCCACTCTACTAATTTTCACATTATTTGCAAATACATCTATCCCAAATGCCCTCTATCCCTTCATCGATATCATTTATGGAAATCAGAAAAATAGTGATGCCAGAAGAGATCTTGGGATTCCAACTTCTAATGTTAAACAAATCTAAAGAGAAACCATTGATCACAACCCTCTATTTTCTCCCTGAAACACCCTGAACCATCTTAAAAACTTACTTGTGATTCCAACATATTGCACCTTATACAGTAGCTTCTCATGAAAGACTCACTCAGATATTTTGCTTAAATCCAAATAAACAATGTCACAAATAAACAATGAACGGTACCGGCAGCTAAACCGAGAAGTCCGACAAAGAATGACAGCAGAAAGAGAAGCATACTGGAACCAAGTGGCAGACGATCTTGAAGTGGCGGCATCCAAAAACGAGTACCGCACTCTCTACCGCACCCTCAGATGTCTGAGTGGAAAGACCAAATTGACTAGTGACAACATCAAGAATGCTGATGGGACCTTCGTGCGATCACCATCCGAACACCTGCAACGGTGGAGTGAATTCTTCAAAGCTTTGTATAATCACGACCCACCTCAGGGACCGCCAGCAACAGCACTCACGATCGACCCCCCCTGAGGTCTCCATGGTCGATGTTGAGCCTACAGTAGAAGAAGTGAAAGCAGCCATACAATCCCTGAAGAATGGCAAGGCACCAGGAGTGGACCAAGTCACCACAGAAGCGATCAAAGCCGGGGGAGATGTACTGCTTCGCCGACTACACTCACTCCTCAAAACCATCTGGTGCACTGAACAAATTCCGTTAACATGGAGGAAAGCCATTATCGTACCGATCCACAAGAAAGGTGATAACCGGGACTGCAAGAACTACCGTGGCATCAGCCTCCTTTCCATCATCGGAAAGGTCTTTATGAAGATCATCCAGTCAAGACTGCAAAAACATCGCGAGAAAACCAGTCGAGAGGAACAGGCAGGATTTAGACCCGGGCGAGGATGCTGTGATCAAATCTTTGCCATTCGTCAGCTGATGGAGGAGAGGATCCGGTGTGGACAGCGAACCGTCATTGTTTTCATTGACTTTAAGTCTGCTTTCGACTGTGTCCACCGGCCTGCCTTATGGAAACTACTAGAGGTTGAACATGTACCTCGAAAAGTCATCACACTCCTCCAAACTGCATACAACGGTTTAACCAGCCAGGTGCGCATCCAGAACGATTTATCTGAGGAATTTACCATCCAAACTGGAGTCCGCCAAGGGGATGTGGCCTCCCCGTTGCTTTTCAACATCGTGGTCGACGCCATTATGAGGCAAGCATTCAGAAACAGACAGGGCATACAATATGACAAGGATCACTATGTGACTGACCTGATGTTTGCTGATGATAGTGCTATCCTTGCCGGTAACGACGCTGAAGCCACGGACATCCTCTACGACATTGCCCGGCCATACGGTTTGAAGATCAATGCTGGTAAGACAAAGGCCCTGACAACAGATGGGTCGCAAGCCACCATCTATCTCGAAGGTGTCCAGATCGAGCAAGTGCAGGACTTTAAATACCTTGGGTCGCTGGTCCAGGAGAAGAAAGTTGCATCCACCATGGAAATTCACAGCAGAATTGGACAGGCAGCCACTGCGTTCGCCTCGCTCAAATGGTGTCTGTGGAAGAGGACCAACATTTCCACAAAGACTAAAATCCGACTCTTCCGGACTTTGATCCTGCCCATTCTTCTTTACGGATCGGAAACATGGATTTGTCTCAAGTTAGATTTGAACAAACTTGAGGTATTCCAAATGCGATGACTGCGGCAGATCTTGGGCATCTCTCTTCGCGACCGCATCACTAATGATACCATCCGCGCCAGATGCCAACAGCAACCAACCATTGCCGACCAAATCCAGAAGCGAAGGCTCAGATGGTTTGGCCACGTATGTAGAATGGGCACGAACAGAATACCATCCACACTCCTTTGGAGACAACGACCCACCCAATGGAGCATCCAACGGACCGCGCCTAGGAAAACGTGGGCCAAGCAAGTGGAAGATGACTTGAAGAGCCGACGTCTCGACCTTAACCAGGCCAGGACTGAAGCCATGGATCGTAAGGTATGGAAGAACATCACAGAGCAAGTCCGAAACCCTGCGGCACCTACAGCAGCATACTGGTTGCGTGGCCAACCGCCTCCCCCAGCTGCCAGCTAAGGACCAAAGAAGAAGAAGAAGAAACAATGTCACTATTTTCTACATCCAGCTGGTGAGTAACTGAGTCAAAATAGCAAACCAGGTGAGTTAAAATTGATTTTCCCTTAACAAATCTCTGTGGTATAGTCTTCATAATTCTATTTCTGCCTAAATGTCCCTGTATCACTGCCTCCATGTTCCTTACCATTGAAATCAGACTAACAGTCTGTAGATACTCACTTCCATACCCGCCAACTTCTGACATTAACAAAGCTATTTAGGTATTTAAAAGCATGTTCCCCCTCCCTCAAAAGAATAGGAAAACAGGAGAATTTTTGGAAAAAGCAGGTTTTTTTAAAATATACACTGTACTATAAACTAAATTTCACTAACAAAATACAGATTTTTATATTAAAATAAAGCCACAGGATTTTTACCAACATAGTACACTTTGAAACAGTAGCCTGTCTAAAATTTTTCCATCTGTGGATGTTTATTTGGATTGTCTATTAGACAATTTATGAGACAGTTGATTGTCCTGAACTGCAGACTGTTCAGGACCAAGATATCAACGAGGAATATCACAACTTTCTGAAAGTGATAAAGCCCAAGAAACCTATAGGTAAAAAGAAACCCAAAGAAGAAAAAATTAGTCAAGAAACACTTATCATGATGATAAGAAGACAACAAATGAAGAGCAAGATAAACACTAACAAGGAGAAAATTGAGTATACTGAGTTATGCAAAGCCATTAGAAAGAGACTCAGAGAGGACATAGATTTAACACAAGAAAAGTAGAACAAGCATTAAGGGAAAACAAAGGACTTAAATCAGCAGCCATTAGCAGTAATACAGAAAGACAAATGATACTGAAACTGAAGAATAGCGATGGTGTACTTATAAATAGCAGAGAAGACATAATTCAAATAGCAGAAGACTACTACAGAGAATTATACAAGGAGCGAAGAAATGATGGCAGCAGTGGGGAAGATAGATCGCAAATTATTAACACATACAACATACCTGATGAGGTTAGTTATTTGGTTTTTAGGAACATTAGCAACTAAGGCCATATTGCTCTGGGATATGCGGTGGTCATTCCCTGACCTTTCCGCATCCTCCGTATTTGGTGGTGATGGGCTTGAACCCCGGTCTAATCAAGAAGCGTGTGCAATGCACTGCTGCTCCTTCCCACCTGGCTACGGAGGCGCCCCTGATGAGGTAGAACATGTGTTGAAGAAAATGAAGAACCAAAAAGTCCCGGGGGAAGATGAAGTTACTGTAGAGTTATTAAAATTGAGAGGAAGAGAGCCGACAGAGAAACTGGCAAGACTCTTCACAAAATGCATTAGAAAACGTGTAATGCCTAAGGAGTGGAATAATGCAATCATAGTTTTGCTGCATAAGAAAGGAGATAAATCAGAAATTGGAAATTATAGACCAATTAGCCTGTTATCCCACATCTACAAGTTGTTCACAAGGGTCATTACTAAAGATTAGAAAGAATACTTGATGAGAATCAACCGAAAGAGCAAGCTGGCTTTAGGACAGGATTCTCAAATATGGATCACCTTCAAGTAATATCACAGCTAATGGATCACCTGCACAGCTAATGGAGAAAGCAAACGAATATAAAACAACATTAAACCTGACAATTGTGGATTATGAAAAGGCATTTGACTCCATACAGCAGAAGGCAATGTTTTGGGCACTGGAAAGACAATGCATAGATACCCCATATATTATGATTTTGAAGAAAGTATATGAGAACACTGCCTCCTTTATTAGACTAGACAAAGACAGTAGCAAATTTAAAACTGAGAAAGGAGATACAATATCTCTGAAGTTGTTTGTTGCCTTGAGGAAGCTCTCAGAAGATTAGACTGGTCACAGAAAGGAGTCAATGTGAATAGAGAGTACCTAAACCACGATCCCAAAGAATTAAAGGAAAATCTTAATCAGTTATGCAGAGTTAGTAAAGATTTGGGATTAAAGATAAATATAGCGAAAACAAAAATAATAACGAACAAGTATGACACAGAAAGGGATATAATGATTGAAGGAGCAGTAATTGAAAAGGTGGAGTCACATACCGTATTTCCCCATGTATAAGACTCACCTTAATTTTGGGGCCAGAAATTTGAAAAAAAAAAAAAAAAAAAAAAATGTATTATATAAAGTTATTGAACTCAAGTTTTATTCATCATAAAATTCATACAACTCATCACTGTCAAAACTCCCATCCATTAGCTTGTCCTCATTTGTGTCTGATGATGAATCACTATCTTCATATATTGCCTCGTCCTCAGTTCCATCTATGGCATTTGAAATGCCACATTTCTTAAATGACTTGACAACGATCTCAATCTTGATATCGTTGATATCAAATATCAAAATATCAATTGATATCAATCTTGATATAAAAAAAAAATCCCAGGATCTTTTCACCCAGGTACAAACTTCTCCTATAGTTAGTTTCTTCACTCTTCCTGCTGGTGTCAAATTGTCTCCAGAAGACTTCATCCATTGGTTCCATTCGTCTCTCATGGCAGCTTTGAAGGGTTTGTTAATGCTGACATCAAGTGGTTGGAGCTGGGATGTCAAGCCTCCAGGTATGATGGCAAGTTTTGTTTTTTGCTCTGCAGCAATCTTCTTTGTATTTTTTGTTGTGTGCCCTGAACTGATCAAGCACCAATAGGGTAGGTTTGGTAAGAGCCCACCTGGTCTCCTGCTCCAAACTTTCTCAATCCAGATCTTCATCCCATCCTGATCCATCCAACCCTTGTCATGAACGTGGACAATCACTTCTCCAGGAATGTCTTCTTTTGGCATCGTTTTGCGTTTGAAAGTCAGCATAGGAGGCAGCTTGGTTCTGTCGGCATAACAAGCTAGAACAACTGTATAATGGCTCTTTTCATGTCCACTTGTCTTCACAATTACAGTTTTCACCTCCCTTCTTATCAAGTTCTGTTACTTGGGACATAAAATTGAAGGGGGACTTTGTCCATATTTGCAATCTGTCCCAACTCAAACTGATGTGTCTTCCGACATTGAATGACAAAATGATGAAATTCAAGGACCTTCTGCTCATAGCTTTCAGGCATCTTTTGGGCAAGTCTGGTGCGTGTACGCATGCTTAGTCCATTCCGTTTCATGAACCTGAAGCACCAATTGTGTCCTCCTTTGAAATCAGTAACTTCTTTTTCATCAGCAGTTCTTCTTGCCTCATGCTGAACCATCTTTGTGGACACAGGAATTCCCATTGCCCTTTGCTCCTCAATCCACATCTTCAATTCCCTCTCTAAATCAGGCCATTTTGCTGACTTGCCTCTCATGGCCTTCTTCTGCCGTGGCGTTTTCAGTAGGGTTTCTTCTTCCCGTAGCCAGTCTCGGATTGTTTTCTCAGTTGGAGGAGGACCAAACTTACGTTCAGCAGCACGATTTCCATTCATTTTTGCAAACTGGATCACTTTTAACTTGAATTCAGCACTGTACGAAAATCTTTTCTGAGCCATTTCTGGGCAGAACGTGGCAAAACGTAACCTAATATACTGGTAACAAGGGCGAACCAATGAGTGCAAAGACAACAAGTGAGAAAAAGCGGGAAATGCAAGTAAAAAAAATCTACAACAACTGTATAAGACGCACCCACTTTTTAGACCCCAAATTTTTCGAAAAAAAAGTGCGTCTTATACGTGGGTTGTTGTTGTGTTTAACGACACATAGACTGCTAGGGCCATATTGTGTCTTTCTAATAGTGAATATAACTATATTTTATGATATATTCCTATATGATTTAGGAAAATAAATAGTTCTTTTTCATTAGAATCATCACCCAGAATCTGTAATAAATTTATTGATGACTGTGTATTAGCTATTGATTTAAAGGTGTTTAAGCGGATATTTTGAAAGTAGGGACAGTCCACTAACAAATGGCGAATGGTCAGTTGTACTTGACATAATGTACATTGTGGAGCACTGTCATTAGTTAATAGATATAGGTGAGTGAGGTGAGTATGCCCAATCCTTAACCTTCCTAAAATTATTTCATCTCGCCTGTTTTTTCTGAAGCTGGATTGCCATAGCTTTGGTTCCGATTTTATTTGGTAGAGTTTATTTCCTGGATAACCTTTCCAGATTAATGACCAACTGTTATAACATTCTTTACGGATAATGTGTTTGTAATCTGTATATGGAACTTGAAAATTCTGCGAAATGGTGATTTCTGGTTGTTTGGCTGCATGATCCGCTCTTTCATTGCCAGCTATTCCAGAATGTCCTGGGATCCAGCAGAATGTCACAGTTTGGTTTAATTCCTTACAGGCAAGTAACTTAGAATGAATCTGTTTTATTACAGGGTGAGAAGAGTTGTTACCACTTATTATAGCAGTGACAGCACTGAGTGAGTCGGTGTATATTAAAGTGGTCGTAATTAAAAATTCAGTTATCTGATCAAGAGCTAAATTAATAGCATAGAGCTCAGCAGTAAAGATACTGCATTCTGTTGGTAATGAAACAGAAATGGTGAATGAAGGGAAGATTGCTGCAGCACCTACTTGGGTCTCAGTTTTTGATCCATCTGTATAGATTTTACAGGCCTCTGAGTTAGAAGAGTGAGTTTCATGTAACTGTGCGATATTGGATGGGGACAAGGTGTTCTTACCCCACTGTTGAAAATAGTTGCCGTAATTAACAGAAATATTTTTCCAAGGCGGATCAGGAGGTGTCATGTCCTGAAATATATTGCTGATGTCTATATTCCATGCTTGAGTGAGTTCTTTAAGTCTAAGTGCAGCAGGTCGGTTTTCATTTGGCTTACTGTTGTAAAATGACTCCCATTCGGTATTATACAGATATTTCCAACTAGGGTGGGAGGGAAGACTGCGAATTTTTGTGGCAAACATCAAAAGTAATGTTTTCCTCCAAAGATGTAAAGGTGGCTCATGAGCGTCAATATAAAGGCTCTGAACAGGGGAGGTTCTGAAAGCCCCAAGAGAAACGCTCAGCACACTGTGCTGGATCGTGTTTAATCGCTCTAAAATAGTTCTTCTTGCAGAGTCATACACAGGAGAGCCATAGTCTAAGTGGGATCTGATGAGGGCTCGATAAAGATGGATCAGGGTATGTCGATCAGCACCCCATGACATAGATGACACACACCGGAGAATATTCAACTTTTTCAAGCAGACAGTTCTAAGATAAGCTACATGTGCTTGAAAGTTCAGTTTCTTATCAAGTACGAGGCCAAGAACACGGACAGTGTGAACAAGAGGAATTGAAATGTTATTGATCTTTAGCTCAGGATCGGGATGCAGTGACCGTAATTTGCAAAAAATGAGTAGTGGTGGATTTCTGCTCAGCTAGGCGGTATCCATTACGTAAGGTCCACGATTCTATTCTGGAAAGAGCAATTTGTAACTGTCTTTCAACAGTATTCATACTTTGTGACTGGCAGGATATGGTGAGGTCATCTGCATACATGTATATTTGTATGGATTTTGGAAGTTCTTCCAATATGTGGTTGACCCGAATAGCAAATAGGGTAGCACTCAGTATGGAACCCTGAGGAAAACCCTCTTCTTGAATGTGAGTTGCTGATAGCATGTTTTGGTATTGGACTTGAAAGGTGCGTAACCTTAAAAAGTTCTGGATGAATTTTGGAAGGTAGCCTCTCAGCCCCAACTGATGTATATCTTTAATAATACCATGACGCCAAGTGGTATCAAATGCTTTCTGAATATCTAGGTTCACCATCACCAGATGTTGTCTCATGACAAAAGCGTTACGTATGTTAGATTCAATTTTGAGTAGTAAATCTAGGGTAGATCTGTTTTTACGGAAGCCATATTGGTGATCGGAAAGAACGTTTTGGGAGTCTAGCACCCACATGAGCCTCTTATGCACCATCCTTTCAAAGATTTTGCCCAAACAGCTTGTCAAGGATATTGGTCTGTAATTCTCAACTATGGAAGGATCTTTACTTGGTTTTAGAATAGCACAAATGTAGGAATGACGCCATGAGAGAGGATATGTATTTTCTGAGAAGATCCGGTTATAAAAGAGTAATAGTATGTAGAGATCAGCTTCATAGATTCTTCAGCATACTGTAGTGAATGCCGTCTGGTCCTGCTGCACTATTTGGAGATTTGCTCAAGGATTCTTTGAGTTCAGCTATAGAAAAGGGTTGATTATACAGAAGTGAGAGTCTAGTTAAAAAATTAAATTTATGATGTTCCTCAACAGATTTAATGAGTTGAAAGGAGGTGACATAAGAAGAGGAAGCAGAAACGTTATAGAAAGATTCTGCTAAAGCACTTGCAATGTCAGTAGAAGAGGATAGGTCCTGCCCATTCCATTGTATTATCGGGGACTGCTGCGGAGGAAATTTTCCATTGAGAGCTTGTATTTTTTTCCATATAATTTGAGTGTCAGTATTTTTGTTAATAGTTGATGCAAAGCTTATCCAGGAGTCACGTTTTGCTTTCTTCCTAATTTGCCTTGCTTTTGCTCTGAGTTTTTTGTATAAAATTAGGTTGGCAGTAGTTGGGCATTTGCGGAACCGATTCCAAGCACGGTTTTTTTCTACTTTTGCTTTAGAGCAATCCATATTCCACCACTGGTTTTTGTGTACATGTTTGCATTGGTCTGATTTTGGGATGGAAATTTCTGCTGCATATACGATTTGGCTGGTAATGTGGTCAGTTACGTTATCAATATGTTGATGTTGAACATATTGAGTGTCAAGAAGGACACAAGCTGAGTAGTTTACCCAGTCTGCTTTATAAAAATTCCAAGAAGTACGGCCTTTTGGACATGACACAGCCTGGGTTTCAATTGAATTGATAATAGGAAAATGGTCACTGTGGAATGGATCATTCAACACTAACCATTTCATGCTTGCAACAAGAGATGCTGAACAGATGGACAAGTCTATGGCTGAGGTAGTACCTGTAGGTAGTTGTATATAAGTTGGAGAGCCAGAATTCAGCAGAGTCAGGTTATGGTTATCCAGGAATGATTCAATTAATTGGCCTCTCCTATCCATAGTGGAAGATCCCCACAATGGATGGTGGCCGTTGAAATCACCGAATAAGCAGACAGGAGGCAGCAGTTGTGCGATTAGATTGTCAAGTTCAGCCAGGGAGCAAGGATAATTGGGCGAGATATAAATGGATGCAAGCGTTAATGATATTCCCAATGCCATCCGAACTGCAACAACTTCTAAGGTTTGTAGCTGGAGATGTCTTGACGGTATAGTAGATTTTACAAGAACAACTACGCCCCCACGGGCAGGACCATCAGAATCTCTGTCTCGTCTAAACATGGTGTAATTTTTGAATCTGAGAGAGACTTTTGGTGATAGAAATGTTTCCTGTAAGCATACACCTACTGCATTTGTTTGAAAAAGTAAATCACTCAGGTCATCAAAATTACTACGTAATCCTCTACAATTCCATTGTATGAATTTATTCATTTTTGAATTTGATTGAATAAGATTGATCTGACTGTTTTTTCTGAGAAGGCTTCAGTCTGCTTTGTTTTGATTTTTCATTCTTTGAAAAGGTTGGGCATCCTGTTTCTATGGTATCATTAGCATATAATTCTAAAACTGACTCTTCATCCTCTGGTTGAATATCAATTTCCATTTTCCTATTGCATTGTTTCCCTTTTTCTTGGTCTTCAATATTTGCTGATTTTGCTGTTGATGAGATAGATGATGAGGCAAATGATGAGATAGCATCAGTTGGGATACTAATTGGTGTATTGTTAGTCTCACTGACTGTAAGTTTCTTTTTGGATGTTAGCAGCGCAGTTTTGGCCCAGGTGGAAAAAGAACTGCTTGGTTCTATGGAGACATCTGTTTGTGTTGCAATTGAGTGGCTACTTCTGGTTACTGATGCATATGATCTGCTAGGCATGGTTAACAGCACTTGCTTTCTTGCTTCAGGATATGTGACTTTATGCTCCACTTTATATTTCTGGATTTTTTTCCCTGTTTTCCAGAGATCACATGCTTTAGAAAATGCAGGATGGTTTCCTTTACAGTTTGGGCAAGTAGGAGTGGAAGCTGTACACTCTCCTTGGGAATGCTCCTTTGAGCTACAAACAGGACACACAGCATCGCCTCTGCATGCAGTCTGTGCATGGGCGTACTTCTGGCACTTAAAGCAGCGAGTGGGATTCGGGATGTAAGGTCGAATCTTGCAGTTTAAATAACCAGCTTTGACAGAAGATGGAAGATTTGGAGTGCTGAACGTCAAAATAATGGATCTAGTTGGTAGTAGGTTTCCATCTTTTTTGGTCATTATTCTCCGTGCATGTGTCACCTGTTGTTCGCTAAGCTCTTGTACTATTTCTTCTTCAGAAACAGTTAATAGGTCCCATTCACTGATAACGCCTTTAGACGTGTTCAGGGTGTTATGGGGCGTAACTGACACTGGAATATTGTTGAATGTTGTTAAATTTAATAATTTTTCTGAATGAGATGTTTTTGCTGCTTCAATTAAAAGGTCTCCTGATTGGAGACGCTTCACCATTTTAGGGAATCCAACAACCGATTCTAAACATTTCTGTATCAGAAAAGGTGATAGCTTGCCGACAGGTTGTGTGGACAATGAGTGCATTATAAGAAATGCTGGCAGATCTGAAATCTGTTTTTCCGTCCGAAGTCTCTTCAGACGATTGGACTCATGTTCTGAGACAGAGTTAACAACTTTGCCGCCTATGGGCTCCAGAGATGGATATTCATTGCAATCCATCGTTGCTCCTTTTAGCCCTGGAAGACGGAATTCCTTCTCCCAGATTACCGGCCCCGCCACGTGGAGGCAGGAGCGGTGCCAACCAGTGACCAAGCGATCAGCACAAGAGGAGAGCAGTACGTTGCTAGCGATGGCAGTAACGTTGCAAGCAGGGTTAGCAGTAACGTTGCTAGCATTGTAGCAGTGACGTTGCTCAGCGAGGGAAGCAGTGACGTTGCGAGCGGTCAGCAGTAACGTTGTGAGCGTTGGAGGATTTATGAAAGCACTAGTACTTGCCCTAGGAAAAACGCTAGCAAATCGCACTAGAAAGATCGCTTGGGAACTATCGCTTGGCACTCGGAGCCTCTTATATGTGGGGAAATACAGTAGTTATCTGAGACAAGTCATTAGCTTTAATAATGATAAATGGCTGGAAATCAACAGAAGAATAAATTTTGGATGGATAACATTCAGGAAATATGGTCACATACTGAGGAGCAATATCCCAATTTGTCTGAAACGTAAAATAATGAACCAATGTATACTACCTACCATGACTTATGGAAGTGAAACTTGGGCACTCACCAAAAGAATGGAAGAGAAGCTGAAAACTACACAGAGAAGAATGGAACAAATTATATTGGGAATTAAACTGTTGGATAAGAAAAGAAACACATGGATTAGGCAACAAACTCACGTAAAGGACATTCTTAACAAAAATAAAGAACTAAAATGGTCTTGGGTAGGACACATAGCTCGAAGACATGATGACAGATGGACTAAGAGAATAACAGAATGGTACCCAAGAAGAGCTAGAAGAAAACCTGGAAGACAATGACAGAGATGGACAGATGAAATTCATTGCACAAAACAGAAGGAACTGGAAAGTTGCTGGAGAGCCCTAGGATCCTACAGTGGACTGAAAATGGCTGATAATGATGATGGTTAGACAATTGATTATGATTGCTTCAAGAAAGATAATATAAAAGATTTTGTATGTCTGTAATATAAACTGGTCTGTAACTGCCACAATGGAGGTCAGGCAAATGAGAAATCTTTGACAAAGGAAGCTAAGAAAAACGGCATACTTCTTTACTTATGTAAAGACAAGTTGTAAGGGAATGGATCGAATTGATCCACTCAATAACGATGGTTTGATTCTTGATGATCCTGATCAGATTGTGCTGCCAAACTGAATGAGTATATTGCATCTACATTCACAAATGAGGTATTCTTTAAAGAAGTGGATGCCAGACATTTATCAAGCTCCAACAGGGAGCTAAATGATTTTGTAATAACTAAGAGGAAAGTGGAAGAGAAATTATGAAGTTAAACATAAAAAAGGCACCTGAGGTGGATGGGATCTACCCAGTTATATAAAGGGAGGCAACAAACAAAGTAAGCAAACCTTTGCCAATAATTATGAGAGCATCCTTGGATTCAGGGGAGGTCCCCGTGTACTGGTGTGCAAATGTATCGCCCAATTCACAAAGGGGGGAAATCACAGGGTGACACGGGTAATTACTGACCTATTAGTTTAACCTCTGTTCCAGGGAAAATAATAGAGTCATTGGTAAAAGAAGTAATGCATGATCTTCTAGGCAAGGCCACAATTATACCTCAAACACAGCATGGATTTGTTAAGGGAAAATCTTGTTTGACTAATTTGATTGGTTACTACTATGTGGTCACAATGAAACTGGATGCAAAAAATATCAAAAAAAAATCAAAAAACATCAAAAATAATTTTGATATCGTAATTATTTTTGATATCTTTCTTTCGATTTCTATTGCACATAAAAGACTGCTTTACAAATTGGAGTAGTGTGGCATTAAGGGTTAATTGCTGCTATGGAAGAAGACAGAGTAGAAGTCAATGGACTAATGTTATTATCCTGCAGGTTTCAGTGTTGAGCCCATTGTTGTTTTCTATATTTATCAATGATATTGATAAAAAGCATATCAGGCTTAATATCCAAGTTTGCAGATGATACAAAGGTTGACAGAGTGGTTAATGACAGGATCTATAAAAGTTGGGCAGATAGGTTGAGAAATAGCAATTGAAGTTTAACATTGATAAATGCAAAATACTACATATGGGTAGCAGTAACCCCAGAGTAATACAAACTGAATCCTACTACACTCAGGGTAGTGGAAAAAGAGAAAGACTTGGGGTTAACTGTGCAGTCAGATATGAAGTAATAAGCAATGCAGACAGGCTGTCAGGTCAGCCCATGGGGTTTTGTCAATGATATACAGAATTTTGCTGGTAGGGATAAGGAGCTGATTATCCCATTGTATATGGCAATGGTCAGGTCACATCTTGAGTACTGCACATAGGTCTGGAGGCCTCATTTTAGGAAAGATGTAGAGCTGCTGGATCAAGTACTTAGAAGGGCAACAAGATTAGTGCGAGGATCAAAGAGGTACTCTTACCAAGACAGGCTTCAGTTTCTGCAAATTGTGGCATCTGGAAACTAGGCACCTGCAAGGTGATCTGATTGAGATGTTTAAGGCTTTGTATGGATTGAGCAAGCTCAGTGTGCTGGTGGGATTCTTCCTCTTGCTCAGACCACACACACACACAAAAAAAAAACACACAAGGGGGCACAAATTCAAATTGAGGAAGGACAGTTACAGAATAGATGTGCAGAAGTTTGTCTTTAGCTAACAGCTGGTTGATTGTTAGAACAAATTTCCATCTGTTGTTGTGGAAGTTGATAGATTAAATAAATTCAAGGAAATATTAGACAAACTATTGGAAGGAATGAATATGTGAAATGGGAGGTGTCTTTTTTTCTTTTTTTTTTATTTGGCTGATGCTGTACAAGCTTGCTTGCTTGCATCATTTGCCACTGCCAATGCTAAGACAAAGTTTTATTTATAAAATGGCACTGCTGTTTAGAGTTGGTTGTGAAGAGTATTTCCAAAACTGCACCAGAAAAAAGATCTTAATTCAGTGGTTTCTTCACCTGACTGAATATTCTGACAGGCAGCACTACTATGAGGAATTATTAAACTTCAAAGAATAACTCGGAATAATTTGCTACATTTCATGCCTTCTTGTGCATTTTCATGCTTTCTCTAGCTTGCTTGACCTGTTTAGGATTGCTTTTATCAGAAGTTTGCAATTCAGCTATTCTTTTTCTTGAGTTCATTAATATGTTTTCTTTTAAACTTTTGAAACTGGATTAATGAGTCAGTGCCATTCACTAGTGACTGCTTGTTGTTCTTTTCAATTTAGTAACTCTGCAAAGTGCTTGTATTGCTTTTCTGACCACTTCTAATCTCTTCTTTAAGCAAGTCTTGTCTGAGGTTGCCACTGCTCTACCAGCCTAGTTACACACACACTTCAAAATCTTTTTTACTTCAAGTAGCATGCATCAGTTTAAATTGTTTAAATTTATCTTTCCTTTTTAGCACTTTCCAGAAAGTAGTAAATTCCCACTGAATATTCATCCACCACTTTGTCTTGCCTTGCTTGGGAGGCACATTACTGCTGATAGGTGCTAATCTCATCCCTCATGCTCTTGGTTCAACTGTCTTCTTGTAGTTACTTTCAAACTGCATGTGGTGACCATCAGATGTATTTGTTGCATTACTCTTTGTTGTTGGTTGAAAGTAATGCTGCTGTATATTCACTGCAGCTGTGTTTTGCTGCAGATAGCTTGATTTGGGTTGTTTGCATTTTTTAAAGTTCAGTTCTGAACATCTGACAGCCACTTTCATTGGTCTTCTGATGTTCTGATGCGTTATTTCTCCTTGTGGAACTGGTAACTGGCGTGTAGCCTGGTTCAGTTGGTTTAGCTGTCATCACTTAATAAGGAATCTGGAGTTTTTCTCCGTGTGATTTTTTTGCTAAATTCTAAGTAGTCAGAATTCCTTAGCATTTTTTCTAGAGGACTAGAGACCTCAAGAGCAGGTTTATTATTAAGCAGGATGGCAGGCAGATCACTTTTCAATGTCAAAATTAATAAGATGACAAGGATACATGATTATTCCAGGTGCTCAATCTCCTTTCTTAATATCCTTGCTACTCCAGTTTTCAGGTACATTATCAACACAAAATGCCAGGAAGTTTTCTGACAGTATTCCACTTACTTTCAGGTTGTTCTGAAGTGTCCAATGTTTTGGTACATGTTAGAGTCACTTCCAGTCTTGCACTGAGAACAACCTACTTAACTTTTGATTTCACTTTTTTTTTCTTTCTTTGTACAAAAATGTGACCACAGTGGGAATTATTTTGATTACTGCCATATTTAACAGTTCAAAATGATCCATTTTTCAGAACCATATTTCTTTGCTATTTCCATCTTTTATGTTTGCTGATTTGTACCATACTTTTTTTGCTATTTCACTATCGGGAAACACATTTCTGAAAAACGTATCTGCATGATCAGAACAACTCAGAAGGAGATTATGTTCTACTGTGGAATGTGAATTATTTGTCTAATATATTGTAATTTTTTTTCTCACCTAATTATTAAAAAAACCTTCTCAATTTATCTTAAAATGATACTAATGGCATTATAGTTCTGTAATCACCATGTCTTGAAAGGCTAAATTCATTATAGAAGAAAAGAAAAAATAAATTCCCAATCGTTGGTTCAATATGCTGCAGGTTATCAAACATATGTTGCAAATTTATCTGATATCATAATTTTGCCTGTTATAAAGTAAGCACTGTTCCCGTATGCTCTTCATTCATGCTTCACGTGTGTAATACTTGCAGACATGCATCAATTAGAAGTACCTTTATAAAATAGAGAAAATAATGGAATATATATATTATAGATTGCTGATTCTAATGTTAGGAATGAATGTGTTACTGGTTTAATATGCTTTATGGAATCAAACGTATGTTGCGAACTTAACTAAGATCGCAATTTTACCTGTTATAAATAACCATTATTCCCATAAGCTGTTCATTCATGCTTCACATGTATAATACTCACAGACATCTGCTAGAGGTGCTGTTGTAAGAGAGAAAAATAATGGAATATATATATTATAGATTGCTGATTATGATATTAAATATACATTAAATAATTAATATTTACAATGTTTCAAAGCAATAGCTAAAGTGTATCTCTCCAGCAATGTTTGGGAGATTATTCTATTGTTTAAAGAAAGACTGGGTACTAGATGTGAGATGTTTTAAGTTATGTTGCTTTCACTAATTTTAAAGTTTAATTATATTCACTGCAGCATCGAATTAAAGGAATCTAATGTTCTAAAGGACTTTTTAGCATTAGACTTCTACATTATATTCCTTTTTATACTTAAATCTCACAAAAACTTCAGGTAGAAGACAATATTTATATCTCTGCTGATTTGTGAAATTGAAATCTATCAGGGAACTTCTTTAGAAAAAGAAAAAAAAAAAAAGTCGCTTCACAGAATAGAACAGTATTTATTCTTCTGCAAATTTTTTACCTCTACATAGTAGAGTTAAAAGATGCCTATACTAGAAATTAGTTTAGGTTAACAATAGATATTAGCCACATAAAACCTTAGTTTGAAATGCTTAACGTATATTTAGATCCCAATTTATTCTTCTTTGGTTTGCTCTGTAAATATGAATAATTCACATAAAAAATTGACACTGCAAAACATTGTTCTTTATTCATGTTAGAATAAAAGTGACTATAAATAGTTGTAATAACCTTTTCCTAGACACTGCCATTAAAATATTAGTTGCTTTGGCAAATATATTTATATAATACTTGCCAAAGTATCATATAAACATATCATGCCCTGTGGGACTCCACTAATAATATTAGTCCACCCTTTGATCCCCTGAGTCAAAGGGTACTTTCATAATTATGGATAAGGGTTCCCTTACTTCCTTTGCCAGCTGCTTTAATATAACTGGATAGATTCCATTCACCCCAGGTGCCTTTCTTATGTTTAACTTCAACAATTTCTCCTCCACTTTTCTCTCAGTTATTATAAAATCATTTAGCTCCCTGTTAGAGTTTGTTCTGCTTCTGGCCTCCATTTCCCTACAGAATTCCTCCTGTGTGAATGTAGATACAAAATACTCATTCAGTTTGTCAGCTATCTGAGCAGGATCATTAACAGTCAAACCATCAATATCAAGTGGGCCAATATTATTCATCCCTTTCCTTCAAGTTTACATAAGTAAAGAAGTCTTTGCTGTTTTTCTTTGCATCCTTTGCCAAAGATTTCTCATAATCTGCCTTCACTTGCCAAACCTCCTTTGTGACTTATTTACAGACTGGCTTATATCTACAATAGGCTTCTGTGTTGGTTGATAATTTGTATGCATCCCACGCATTTTTCTTATCAACCACAAGTCTCAGTTATTCATCTGACATCCATTTAGGGCTAAACTTTGAACAATATTTCTTAGTTGGAACAAACAGACTAATAGCTTCCACAATTACTTCCTTGAATGCTTCTCATTTATAATTTGCTGTTGATAACATCATCAGTTGGTCCCACTGTATAGAAATCAAAAAATCTCTGAGATCAATGTAGTCACCTTTACAAAAGCAAAAACCCTTCCCTTTACCCCTCACGGTACTTAAATCTTTAAGTAAATTCCACATCAGTACACTGTGATCACTCCACATATTGGTTCCTTTATCAGCAAATTCTTAATGCATGAATAATCACTGCTGATAATCAGATCAAGAATATTACTCCCTCTGGTTGCTTCTCGAACATGCTGCTGTAGAAAATAATCATCCAACAAATCCACTAGTCTTGCTAGTGTGTGAATGACCAATCCACAAGTTCCAGTTAATCTGGGAAGTTAAAATCCCCCATTATAATTCTGATTTACAGGCCCACTATATTTCACTGTACAGTTTCTTATTATACTCATCACTATACTCTGCACAATTGCTCATTATACTCATCAGATTCATTAGACATATAACACACACCTACTCTCATTTTTCTTTTCCAGTGCTTATGTCACACCAATGATAGACTCAACATTGCATTGTCCACCAACATCAATTGGATGCACTTCCTCAGATTTTGTTTCTTAACTAACAGCATAACCCCTCCTCCCTTCCTGTCTTGTCTATCCTTTCTGTACATATTGTACTCCCCAAATTCCAATTCTGCATTCCTTATATCTCTGTGACACCGCGTCTGTGATATCCGAACAATATCCACCTTTGATGTCTTGACAAACACTTCAAATTCATCAAATTTATTTACTATGATACATCTAATAAAAATTTAGAACTAGTACATGCAAGTATAGATGCACCTGTTCTTACTCATAGTTACCCCAACGCTGCCCATATATTTACTTGTTTCGTGGTGACTTCCAGCCATTCCTGAAATCCCCAGCAACTTGCTTTCTAGGCTGCTCATTTTAATAGAAACAGTGCAAGAATCACTTCCACCTCTGCCTGCGACTACTGTTAATCTATAAGTCTGTGAATCGCCCCAAGTTAACAGTTTTCCGACCCACCTAACACTGCCTTGATAGCATCAGCAAATATTCTTATGCCCTTTCCATTTAAGTATGTCCCATCCTTGTAGAAACAGTCTCTCCTGTTAACAAGCACAGAAGACACTGAAAAAAATTCTGCCCCACAAGCCTTACAAAATCTCTCCAGTGATTTTGATTCAAAGGTTCTCATATTCTCCTTCCTATCGTGTCTAGGCAGAATTGCAAACATTTTCAATTTTAATCCTAACCCATGACTTTTTTTTCAACACTGACCTGTACTTAATTAAGTTTGCAGATCTCCTATTCTTAATGTCATTGGTGGTGCTAACATGTACAACAATATCACCTTTTGTGCCCTTAAAAGATGATATCTGCTGTACAAAGTCATCAACTTTTTCCTCTGGCAGACATACCCTGGTCCTATTCCACCAATCCTTTTTACACAATATATTTCCCATTTCCCTGACAAATGAGTCACCTACAATAACTAGCTCTTGTTGGGACTAGCGCATTCTCCCTTGGAGATTGCTGTTCTGGTGCCTGTTGCACAAGAGTGAGCTGTAGCATTAAGCTGGGCAGCTGAGGCCTCGATGGGGCCTTCATTTGAATTCCTTTGAGTACATCTACCCTACTCCTCAACCCCTCATAGATGCTCATCAGAACACTGAGGTGGCGCCTAATTTCTTCACACCTAGCACACACTACATTCTCCTTGGCTAGACCATGTTCTGTTCCAGTAATTCTGCATACATTTCGCAAGTTGCACATTTTTTTTTTTTTTCCCACTATATTCATGAGAAATTTTAAACATATTTCTGGAGTGGATGGGTTCTATCCAATTATATTAATGGAATTAAGGAAGGCAGCAATGGAAACCCTTAGCCAAAATTATGAGAGCATCTTTGGATTCAGTGGAGGTCCCAACAGACTGGAGATGTGTGAATGTATCTCCAAATCACAAAGGGATTCAAGGGCAATATGAGCAATTACAGACCTATTTGCTTAACTTCTGTTCCAGTGAAAATACTGGTTAAAGAAGTAATGCAGGACCATCTCGAAAGGAGTGCATTTATACCTCAGTCACATCACAGGTTTGTTAAGAGTTTGTTAATCTTGTCTGACCAATTTGATTGAATTCTGTTATGCAGTCACAAAGGAACTAAATAAAAAAAAAAAAAAACTGTTGTTATTATATGCTTGTATTTCAGGAAAGCTTTTAATACTGCTCCACACAAAAGACTACTGTACAAATTGGAGCAGCACTGCATTGAGGTCATATTACTGCTATGGAAAAAGGCACGGAGTGGTAATCAATGGAAGCTGGCCTTCATGGACTAATGTTATTAGAGGAGTAAGTACCACAGGGTTTGGTGCTGGGCCCATTGTTATTTTCTATGGAATCACCGCTAGGTGGCGAGATACGTAGCTGCGTGTTAATTTGTGCTCTTTAATTTAACTAAACTTAATCAGTTCTAACGCTGTTTAGTACTATGCTATAGCTCTGAGTGATTACTCAAGTTCATCTTTACCCAGCTGAGAACATTTTCAACGTTGGATCCGAAGATGCAGTTAAGTAATTTTTAATTTACTTTCTGGATATCAATTTGTACTGTAGTACATAATGGTGGACTCCATTGTATTCTTATTTAGACCTAGGCTAGCTGTACTTCACGTGTATTTTGCCTTTCTCTTTGCTGTTGCCTACCTGCCAACGTGCACCATTTAGTCGCGACCAAGCACCAACAGCAATACACCTGTTAGCATTCAGCCCTTCGGAAGTAACCCACGTCCCTAGGGAACTTCTGCAGCCCCTCTCTTGTTTGACTCATTGTCCCTGCCTTTAGCCGCGCTCAAATATACAGCTGAACAATGTCAAGTGTAAACAAGCATATACGTGGCATTTCCGTTCTACATAGGTGGTATCTGTCACCTGTGTAGAACGGAAAGAAACGTAGATTCAAACTCACATATGAAATGCACCGGGTGCAATAACCTTATTTACCGTTCCTGCAGCAACATCGCGCACATAAATAAACTGCCAGCAAAATCCCGGAGTTCTTTTTTAGGGGAATGCTGCAAACCCCCCAAAAATTCAGTATCATCTGTTGAATTGCCAGAAACAAACACCTGCCAGACCTCTAAGTCCATGACACTCCGAACTAAGGATCTGCCTCACGGGGAACTTAGGGGCAAGTAATGGCAAAGAAATACTGTGTGGGGTGCCAAACAACCACAACAACAACAATATTGTGGACGGAACTACACTAAAGGACCAGACAGCAGAAAAATCACGGAGCGATCACGAGATCGTGAAAATAGCCAGCGAGCATAAAACACCTTTCTCCTCCAAACCAATTCACAATAACAATTATATCACGCATGTAAAATCGCCTGCAAATGCCATTGCCGAAATTAATGACAACTACGAAGTAGCATCCATTAATTTTTAATTACTTCAAGACAGCAAGTTTTAAATAACGGGATTAGAAGGCGACACGTCAGTGACAGTCACTTATATATCAGCCAGCTTGGTAAACAAAGCCAAGCTGAAGCTGGCACTAAGCAAGAAGAGTACTCAGTTCAGGTAAATATAACCCTCGACGATGACCCAGACAATAATGAAGATGCAAAGACAGGCCCTGCCTCTAAGACTGACCGAGAGACTAGGAGTGCTAGTAGATTAAAAGAAGTACAAGACAACTAGTGCTCACAAACGGAAAACGCTGAGAAGGGGACAAAGCAAGACTCTATCCCACTCCTGGGCCCTTCACTACCGGAAGGAACAGCTCTCGAACCGATGTTTGCCCGGCTCACTCAACTAGAGAATTTAATGTCCAAATCAAACAGTAGAATCACCACCGGTCTCCGTTTTGAAATCGTGACAATTTGGACAAAACTGGAGACTATAATAGTAAACCAGCATGTAGAACAGGAAAGGGCTAAGGCCAAGTTGGAGGCATACCTAGACGAGCGGGGCAACCAAATGCCACAGTGCGCCCCCTCGTATGCAGATGCGCTGAGGACCACACCCAATGGAACACAGCTACCAAAAGCAAGTCCACTTGCTTTTGGTAGCTGTGTCCCCCCCCCTTGGGGAAGAAGACATTGATCAAACAGCCAAACCGGGTCGTTTTAAGACCAACAAAGCAGGGTACTGCGCAAACAAGAGAAGACATCAAAAACCACGTTATGTAAAATCTAAATGAAGAACTGAAAAATACTAAAATCAAAACTATAAGGAAAACCAGAAACGTGGGAGTGGTCATAGAGACTGAAACTAGGGAGGAAGCCCAAGAAATTATGGAAAACCCAAAGATCCAAACTGTAGGTCTCACTACTGCGGCCCCCAAAAGAAAAAGGCCGTCAATTGTCATCTTCGACATAGATAAAGACATCACCCCCTCCGAGATCACCTATGAAATATACCGACGTAATGCACAAGGACATCTCCCGGACCTGGACAAGAGTGACCTTATTATGCCCAGATACTCAACCAAGCCAAGAGTCGGAAATGGAGTTAACTGGATAGTGGAACTAGCACCGATTGTCTGACCTATCTTAAAAGATCAAATGAGGATCTATATCAACTGGGGCAGTCACCGCTTCAGGGAGCACGTGGCTGTACCAAGATGCTATAAATGCTGCAAGTTCGGGCATACTTCACACACGTGCCCACTGCGCTGAGAAAGGACATGAATACAACACATGCCCTTACAAAGAATCTGAGCCTGTCTGTGCAAATTGCAAAAGTAATAAACTAGACCACCACCACTCTATTCGGGACAATACCTCTATTCGGGACAATACGTGTCCATCCTATATAAACGCCAAGAGTTTATACCAGATGAAAACAGATTACGGGCTCACAGCCTAAAAGATATAACTACGAAGTTAATAAATTTTTTCAAATCAATGCACAGTGGGCCAGGGCGGTGGCCAATCATATAAGAATCAAGGCAGACAAAGAAAATGCAGATATTCTCATTATACAGGAACCGTACACTCACACGAGGCAGGTGAGAGGTTACCCTTGACCTACAAAATAATTCAAACGGACCAGGATATCCCCTGGGCTGCAATAGTTATTCGAAATCCAGAAATCACAGCAACTAAAATCTCAGCACCGTGTACAGCCTGGGCTGTGTGCCCACCTGATCAGCTCCATGGGATCCTTTTACATGATCTCCTTATACTGTAGACCAGGCGAAGAGATTACCTATGCTATCAGATACCTGGAAGATGTCCTGAGAACTCTGCCAAACGCAAAAATCATCATCCATCATCGGAGCCGATGTCAATCACTGATCATCGTTTGACACCAGACAGGCGGAGCACTGCAAATGGACAACGCCTGGAAGACTTCCTGGCAAACTCGACTATGACAGTCATTAACCAACTGAACAATCCTACCACCTTCTCAAACACCCTATGGGAGACCACTATTGATATCACTATGGCCTCAAGGAACATTGTCGGCAAAATTTCCAACTGGAAGGTCAACGAGGCCTGGACTACATCGGATCACAGGATTATTTCCTTCCAGCTAAACCAATCTCTAGCTAGATCACCAGCCATACGAGTCATGTTAAATAGATATGCAATTGAAAAGGCGAACTGGGACGTCTTCAGGACAACCCTAACTAATGAGACCCAACCCTACCTACTTCCCGACAATGCAGATGCCTCCAAAGACAAGTCACTGATCTGATCACAACCGCCTGCAACTTGGCAATCAAAAGGAAAAACCCTACCCCTGGCGCAAAGCCCTGGTGGAGTCCAGAGCTGCATAGGTTGCGTCGAGAAGTCATAATAAAAAGACTTTCCAGCGTGCCCAGGACCTGGCCGGCACGTGAAGTGGAGGTGCTCAGACAGAACTACAGGGAAGTGCGAAACCAGTACACGGCCCTGATCTGCAAACGAAAACAAGAATCCTGGCAACACCTGGTCACCACCACTGGCAATACCGACCCCTGGGGAGTGGTGTACAAGATCACCGCAAACAAACTATCCAGAGGAAGTCGGCGAACGTAAAATTAATCCTGAAGAACCAGACGAAACAACCTGAACTCCCGAATTCCTACTGTCCCATTGCTCTCCTGTCGGTACTTAGTAAACTCTATGAAAGGCTACTCTACTACAGACTTCTCAAACACTACAACAATGCAAACATGGCTTCTCACAGAAAATTTGGATTCAAAACAGGACACTCCACTGTGGATGCACTCCACAATCTCCTTGAAGCAGTAGGAATTACCCAAAAGAAATACTCTGGTCATCGCTGTCGACTTTGCTGGGGCGTTCGACTCACTTTGGTGGCTGAGTGTCCTAGGCAGACTGCACCAATCAAAGCTTTTAGTAAACCTATATAACTCAATCAAAAGCTACCTTTCCAACAGGTCAATCACTGTCAATGCTCCATGTATGAAAATCACCAGACAGGTCTACAGAGGATGACTACAGGGCTCGGTTCTGGGCCCATTCTTGTGGAATCTTGTCCTTGATGAATTCCTTGGCATGGACTTGGGAGAGGTCACCTCTCAGGCCTATGCAGATGATCTTATTATCACCGTTACCGGCGATTCTAGGGCACGACTGGAGACTTTGGCAAATAATGCACTACAGAAGCTACAGGACTGGGCTAAACACCATCTCTGCCACCAAAACAGATTCTATTCTTCTCAAAGGAAGGCTAGTTCCACTATTCTTTTCAAAGTAAGTCTCAATGAAGCCAAACCACCACAGATAAAAATCGACAACAGGGCCATAAAATTCTCCACTCAACTTAAGTATCTAGGAGTTATCCTTGACAGCAAACTAAATTTCCAGTCACATCTTAAATACCTAAAAAGAAAGATACGCAATTACACCACCCTTGTCACCAGGGTCTCCAGACGGGACTGGGGACTCAATAGGCACACTCTGTCCTTATTCTGTAGTGATATTTACCCCGATTATAACGTACGCAGCAGGCGTCTGGTACCTGAAAGCAATCACTGTTAGTGGTAGAAGAATCCTTGACTCTCTGCAAAGAAACATCCTGCTTGCTACTACCCGTGCCTGCTGCACTGTCAGTACCCATGCTCTGCAAATCCTGACAGGCGCCATGTCACTGGACCTGGAAGTGGTCCGCTGTGGACTACTCTTCCACCTCTCCAAAGCAAATTCCAAGACCATCCTCGACTTCACAACAGACCCTGTAAATGACAGAACAGCAGAAAAGAAGCGTCTCCTCACGCATCTGCAGCAGGCGTGGCAAGCGAGATGGACTACTTCCAACAAAGGCAAAACCACTAGAAAGTTCTTCCCTTATATTAACAGGGTGTTCCCCAGGCTTCCCCCCTGGCCTTTATGCTACATACCTGTTAACTGGCCATGGATCATTAAAAGGCAAACTGACGGCCCTGGGAATCATCGATGATTCCACTTGCACCTGTGGTGGGACTGAGAGTTGGTCGCAACTTATGTACGACTGCCCCCTGTATGAGGATCTCCGCTGCACCTTCATCACTTCCTTGACCTACATACCCAAAGACCAAGAAACACACCTGCTTGATAGTAGGGAGGAATATACAGCTTTTACGCATTTCGCACAAGAGCTCTTCAGCCGAAGGAAATCCTTACCTACAGTTCCCTCTACCAGCACCACAACGGTCCCAAGGAAGACAACAGACAGTTTGAGACCATGATGGACTTTCATCCAGACTAGACAGTCATTGACCGTCACACCATCAAACGGACAACTATCCGACGATTGGAGTTTGAAAGCTACCACTGGATTGAATTAAACCCCTGGATGGGACACCACCCGATGTCAATGACAGAGGCACCAAATGGCGATCTTATCTGTGCTCCCTTGTACAGACACTTTCGACCCTATTCCTTCCCCTTTCTTCGCCTGATTGACTGAGTGTCCATTGATTAGTTGAGGGTGCCTTCGCCTATATCCCCTTACTCTTACTTTCATTCCCCCTCTTCTTCTGTACACCCTGTACTACCTCACTCTATCTAATCGCTTTTTTTTTTCCTTCTTTAATTTATTTATTTTATTATTATTTTATTTTTTTTTTAACTTGGTCTCCGCTCAGGAAGCTGAGGCGACCCTGACGGAGACTAGCCAGAGAATTATGGGCAGTCTGGCTACCTCCTAATGGTGTGTGTGCAGGCAACGTGGGGTTCCACCAGGGGCCCTGTGGCCAAATGCCAGGACACACAACAGAACCCAACACAAAACTACGTATTCAACACAACACTTTTCTGGCATCTACAGTAGTACTGTATTTCTTCACAGTGTACATATTTTTTATTATTATTTTTTTTCCGTTAGTTATTGGCGCATCGGCTTTTGTGGCCATATTGCACCTCCCAAGGTTTTTTGCATTTTCTACTCTGATCCAAGCCCGAGGCGGGATTTGAACCCGCAACCTTTGGGTTGCCAGGCAGTGTACATATGGCGCAGATGTGGGAAACCACAAGTGGCGCCTGACCCTAACACTATGCACTATATGTTATTTTCTATATTTATGAATGATACAGACAAAGGCATATCATATTAAAATACTAAGTTTTCAGATGATACAAAGGTTTGCAAGGTGGTTAAGGTAAGATTCTGCAACAAGATCTAGAAATATTTAGGCAGATGGGATGAGAAATCGCAGCTGAAGTTTAACATTGACATATGCTGGATACTGCATATGGATAGCAGTAATCCCCGATTAATTTACCAACTGCTTGGCACCTGTTCTTCATTTATCCTTTCTGCAATGACTGCACCTTTGCACAGTTGTAGCACACAGTTGTCTACACTCGGGGCACTGTGCAAAGTCACATATTCAGTTCTCTGAGTAGTGCAGACAGGCTGCCAGGATACCATACGGGGTTTGGTCAATGATATACAGGAATTTTTCTAGCATCGATAAGAAGCTGATTATCCCATTGTACAAGGCATCCGGCCACATCTTGAATACTACGCACAGGTCTGGAGGCCTTGTTTTAGGAAGAATGTAGAGCTACTAGAACATTCTTCAGAACAGGTATAGAGAAGGATAACGAGATTGGTGAGGAGAACAAAGGATTGCTCTTAGCAAGAAAGGCTTTGGTTCTGAAGCTGCAGCATCTGCAAGGTAACCTGATTGATGTGTTTAAGGTTTTGAATTTATTGAGCAAGCTCAAAGCTGATGGAATTCTGCTTGCTCAGAATATGCACATGAGAGGACAAATTCATATTGAGGAAGGTTGCAGAATAGAAGTTTGCCTTTAGCCAGTGGGTGGTTGATTGCCGGACCAGACTACCATCTGTTGTTGTGAAAGTGGATATCTTGAATAAATTCAAGGAATACTACACAAATTATTGGAGGGGATGGATATATATGGAATTTTTTGGGTTGAATCTGTATAACCTTGCTTTCTTGCATCATTTGCTACTACTAATACTAAATAGTTTTCAATATTATCTCCCTTAGTATGCTGTATGACAGGAAGCAAAAATATCAATTGAAAAACTCATATGCTTCAGTTGTATTCAAGTCAAACATGCCGTGAAGAGACTAATTGGAGATGCTGCCATAAAACAAAGATCACATGCTTCAATAACTAGACATAAGAAATCACTAGAGCATCAGGCAATTTCTTTCTCGATCTCCATACCTTCTCGTCCCACAGATTCGAGTATCTGTGCGCCTGATTACGTTCACTTCTCAATTAATAATATTAATTAGGACATATTTGAATACTCTGTAAATGCTGATTTCTCCAAACTGACAATCTCTCATTTTGACAACATGTCTGTGTCTGAAGCTGCAACACAGATTAAAAAAATTCTGATGAATGCATCATAAGTCATCAAGGAAAAAACGTGTCAATTCCAGAACTTGTTCCTGGTGGTCGTTAGAATTATCTTCGCTTCAGAAACAGGTCCACCACGCTCGATGCATGTATCAATGAAATCATCATTTGTCTCAGGCTGATGTTCGCATCTCTTATAATTGTTACATTGGTCTCAAGAAACGTTATGCGAAGGCAACTGCTACCAGGAAGAAGGAAACATGGACAGAATTTGTGCACAACTCTGGTAATGCAGACCCGTGTGGGCTACCTTATAAAATCGTAAGAAGTAAATTTTTTACACAAGAAGTGTATGGATCGATCGTATACAATGGTTTGGAGACCACTAACTGGATGGATTCTGTAAACATTATTCTGGATAATCTTTTTCTACAGTACAAAGTGTGCTCTGATTCTGATTTTCACACTAATATTCGTTCTGCCAATTCTTTGTATGCTTCATCAATTAAGACAGCCTTTTAGTGCCATCGAATTGGACACAGCAGTCTAACAAGTGAAAGTTAAGAAATGCCTAGGAATGGACGTGCTGAAGAGTACCTTTATTGTACGGCTCACCAAGATTAAGCCCAGTATACTTCTACAACTTTTCAATAAATGTTTAGATGCTGGGACTTTCCCAGATCTGTAGAAGACTGCTCTTATTAAGCTGATTAGGAAACCAAACAAGCCCCCTCAGGAACCGAGGTCTTACCGGCCTACAGCCTTATCGGCCAACCTTGGTAAGCTATTAGAAGCCTTTTAATTGCCCTGCGATTAAATAACTTGTTATTGAAATGGGGACTAATTGCACCTAATCAATACGGATTCACCCCTGGAAAGTCTTGCGAGGACGCCCTTGTTGACTTCATTTCTTCTGATGAACACTCCAGTTTCAGGTATACTCTTGCTATCTTTATTGACTTAGAGGGTGCTTTTGATTCCCTTTGGTGGGAAAGTGCCCTCGAACGTTTACGTCACGCCGAATGTGCCCAGCAACTTTATCTTCTAATTAAGAGCTATTTTTCCAACAGATTTATCACTGCCAGATCTAAGTACAGGCAAATTTTGTGTCAGGTCTTTCGAGGGTGTCCTCAAGGCTCCATTTTGGGACCACTTTTCTGGAACTTTGTTTTGCAAGGTTGGATTACCCAAACCTTTGACAACGTGAAGATCATGGCATATGCGGATGATTTGACAGTCCTTCTTAGTGGCAATTCAAGATCTTCAATTGAAATATCCGCTGAAAAAGTTTTATCTGATCTTCAACAATACACAGTTAAAAATAAGTTAACAATTAGTTCTACAGAGACAAAAATTATGATCCTTGGCTCTAAATTGGACGTTCGTCGACCACCAAGAGTTAAAATAAACAATACTCAAATACCTCTAGTAATGGAAATTAAACTTTTGGGAATAGCTATTGACAGCAAGTTAAATTTTCTCCCTCATTTATCCAATCTGTGAATTAAGATCAGAAATTTTACTGGCGCTCTTGTCAGAGTTTCTTGAACTGAGTGGGGTCTTTCTAGAAGATCTTTAAGAAGTTTCATTTTTGTAGTTTCATAGGGAGAAACTTGTGTTTCTCCCTATGAAACTACTATAACTCTTGTGTTATATTAGTTAAGAAACTACTATAACTCTTGTGTCTATCCCTATGGTTGCCCATGCTGCTGCTGGCACTTGGTTCCATAGGGTGCGGACTGTACAATTTCAATCAAAATTGATGTCAATCCAGCGTACAATGTTACTTTGTATTTTGAAGATTTGTCGAACAGTTTCGACACCTGCTTTGCAGGTTTTAGCTGGGACGTTACTACTCAACCTCTACCTAATTTTCAGAGGCTTGTGTTATTGCTTGAAATGTCAGATTCCCACTGAGATCCTTGGAATTTCTATTAATGCTCAAGTCGATGTTAAAGCAGAATGACAAAGAATTTGGCAAGAGTTGATGAATTTGCGGCAGAGTAGGTGGGATGGCACAACACTGGTCAGTGTAACACGTAAGTTTTTTCCGAAGTTGACTCTCTTATGGATAAAAAATCTACATTCTGGTTTAGCCTTGAATTGTTTACCTCCTATTTGTTCTCAGGACATGGATCATTAAATAAGAAGCTGTTTAAATTTTGCTCGTCTCTTACGGAACTCAGTCACTGAGGAGGATTGGCAGCACGGGTGGTACTCTTGTCCCTCATACAATGAATTTCAAGTAACTCTGCAGAATGCAATTCCCAACTTTTCATCAGGATTGGAACCTAATTTTGTATCAAATGCCACCAGTTACTGCACCCTTCAGGATTTTGCTAAGGCAACCTTCAACAAAAGGCTTGCAATCCTTTCTGCAATGACTGCACCTACGAATGTTTCAAATTCAGCCCAAGACTCTTCACCTTCACTGCAATGATGTCCATTTTCTCAACACGATCTACAATTTTGGACATGCTGTGTGTGTGTGTTTTTCTTTTTTTTTGTTTTTTTCCCTCTCAACTCTACAAGGGTCCTACAACTACAACTAAATTTAACGATGAAAATTCCTGTGCTCCTGAAATTGCTCGGATGGCTGTTAACTGACTGACTTTGCTACTGATTACTGCAGAACTTACTGGATTTAACCTCAGCTGTTTATAAGATTTGTGCCTGTTTCTGGGCTAAAACGCTTATGTAAAGTTTTGTCGGTTGGATGGTACAGGGCTGTTTTCTTTTTTTTGGGGGGGGGGAATTATTATCCTTAATTATTTTCTTTGACCTTGTATACCACCTTTTTTTTTGATATTTATGTTAATTTGCAAAATTTAACGACATTACTTGCATTGTTTACTTTGAGGTTTCAAAGTATCATCTGTGTTTGCCTCAATCTGCTGAGATTAATCTTGTGCACAGTTTTTAATTTTTGTATAAGATCCTTTTTTTTTTTTTTTTTTTTTCACTATTTTTATATACACCTCGATCAGGTCACCTCGCAGGTGCCCAGTCTCCAGATGCTGCAACTTGCAGAACTTAAGCCTCTCTTTGTAAACACACCCCCTCTGTTCTTCGCACCAATCTTGTTGCCCTTCTCTGTACTCTTTCTAGCAATTCTACATCCTTCCTAAAATGAGGCCTCCAGACCTGTATACAGTACTCAAGGTGTGGCCTGACCATTGCCTTATACAAAAGGATAATCACCTCCTTGTCTCTGCTAGCAAAATTCCTATATATCATTGACAAAACTCCATGACCTGCTTTGGCAGCCCATCTGCACTGCTCAGACAACTTCATATCTGACTGCACAATTACCACCAAGTCTTTTTCATTATCCACCTCCCTGAGTATAGTACCACACAGTTGGTACGTTTCTCTTGGGTTACTGCTACCCATATGGAGTACTTTGCATTTGTCAATTTTAAACTTCAGTTCCCACTTCTCAGTCCATCTGCCTAACTTTTCTAGATCCTGTTGCAGTAGCATACTGTCATTAACAACCCTGCCAGCCTTTGTATCATCTGCAAACTTGGACATTAAGCCTGATACACCTTCATCGATATCAATGATAAATACACAAAACAACAATGGGCCCAGCACTGAACCGGGGGGGTACTCTGCTAATGATATTAGTCCACATAGAGCAGTGTCCATTTATTACCACACCGCTCCAACTTGTACAGCAGTCTTCCATGGGCAATAGTATCAAAAGCTTTACTGAAATCCAAGTACAGTCAGTCCTCGTATAGCACAATATAGTTGTGTTCCTAGAAACCCTTGTGCAATATAAACAACAAGGCCCTATGGGAAAAATAGGGTTAGGTGCTGGCCACCCAAGATTGAACACATATTTGTAACCAAAACATTACAATACACAATAAATAATCGTAATAAAATACGTAAGTATTTTATTACGACTATTACGTAATAAAATGTTGCTAATACTTTTGCTTCTATCATAAGCAAACTTGTTTTTTGTTTGATTTTCTATCCAAACAGATGACAGCTGTTCCATCTCTTCCAATTCTTTGTGTCTTAATCTAAAGGATTTTAATTACACTTTGAGTTGTTCCTGCTATAAAAGTTGTTTTTATTTTCTCTGCATTCTTTGTAATTCTCGGCATTGCCTCATTTAGGTCTGTAGCACGTGCAATATCACATAGTCTTTCATTTTGCTCAAAGTGTTTCACAATTTCATATTTTTTCTCTATCGACAGAGGCGGACTGGCCATAAGCCTTACCAGGAAAAACCTTGGTGGGACGGAAGCCGGTGTGATTTTGGCCATAAACGCTAGTATGAGGACACTACAAAATTTTCCCGGGTAAGAATTTTTGACCCAGTCCGCCTCTGTTTATCGATATTGCTTTTCTTTTTCTCTCTGAATCTGCAGTGTCTTCGCCTGGACGCTTCCTTTTCACACCTTTTAAGTATTTTACTCATTTTTAGGGAATAAAGGGAATACAATTACAAAACGAGAAATTAGGGAATACAATTACAAAAGGAGGAGGCACGCTTGATACACATAAACAAAGCTGCGTATGTGTAGAAACTGAATAAACAACACCGTAAAGGCAGAGATACACTATTAACACTTCACATTTTACTAAAGCACATTTCTGGGGGTTACTACCATAAAACAATAAAAACAATTTCCAGTTGCGTTTCTGCTAGTGGAATCTGTAATAAACTGGTAGTAAACTCGATCTAATTGCATTTGCGATTATACCAATAGCTGGAATTGTGTGGGTTTTTACGTTATTATGGTGAAATGTGTTTCCCCTTCACTGATAAAACACATAAATACATTTTCAGAATCTTCTCTTCATTCCTATCGTGTTGCGTTCGGTTGGGGCAATTCCGCGTTCGACTGCCATTTCTTGTAAACACAAAGGCGAATCGTTCATAAGCGAATTCGGTTCGTGTTATATAAGATATCGTTCCCCTATTTATAAATCGTGTATGATCGAATTCGTGTAGTGTAAACACGTGTTATACGAGGACTGACTGTATATGTTATCATATACAGTCATGATCGAATCGTGTATGATCGAATTCGTGTAGTGTAAACACGTGTTATACGAAGGCTGACTGTATATGTTATCAAAATTATTTTTTGCATCCAGTTCCTTTGTGACCACATCGTAGTAGCCAATAAAATTGGTCAGACAAGTCTTCCCCTTAACAAACCCATGCTGTATCTGAACTATTACTGCTGCATCTAGGTGATGCTGTATCACCTCTAGCCTGTGACTGCATTGTTTTCCCAGGGAACAGAAGTTAAACTAACAGGTCTATAAATATTTGTGTCACCCTTTGAACCCTCTTTGTGAATTGGGGATACATTTGCACATCTCCAGTCCATGGGGACCTCCCCTGACTCTCAGGATGCTCTCATAATTATGGCTAAGGGTTTGCTTACTTCCTTTGCTGCCTCTTTTAATATAACTGGATAGATCCCATCTACTCCAGGTGCCTTTCTAATGTTTAACGTCAACAGTTTCTCCTCCACTTTCCTCTCAGTTATTACAAAATAATTTTGTAGAGTTTAAATAAATAAAGTATTTTCTGCTTTTTCCTTGCATCCCTCTGCCTCTGCTTGCCTAACCTCCTTTGCGATTTAATTATAGGTTTGCTTTATATCTACCATAGGCTTCTATGTCGCCTGATAATTTATATGCATCCCCCGTATTTTTTTTTTTCTATGCCAGGAGTCTCAATAGTTCATCTGACATTCATTTAGGTCAGTATTTGAACCTTGAACAGTATTTCTTAGCAGGTATGAAAAGCCTAGTAGTTTCCAAGATTAAATCCTTGAATGCTTCCCATTTAGAATATATTTTTGATAACATCACCAGTTGGTCCCACTGTATAGAATTTAAAGTGTCTGAGACCACTGTAGTTACTCATTATGCTGAGCAACACTTTCATCAATAAGAGATTTCTTTTTCAAATATTATTACTACTTGCAAGTCAACTCTTTCAATTAACTTACTTCTTATAAATCTGGAGTTATGTTCAGAAAGTAGTGATATGCAGTTCTAATTTGAAAGACCATAAATAATAAATAAGCAAAATATAAAAAATATAATAAATTAACAATATTGGATGTTTCTAAGAAAACTGAACCAACTGCTTTTTTATCTTTGTTCTGTTTCTCTTTAACTATAAATTAAAAAAGATTTTTTTGATGCATTTAAAACATCCTTTTTCTTGCTTCATATTCTCTTTTAAAATTCTTTATTTTGCCTTAATTTTTAAATTTTAAACTGCAGTATGACCACCAGATCAGAGAAGTTTAGAATAATTCATAAAAACAATAATTAATAATATTTAGTAGTCACGGGATTGAACTCTGGCCTTCTCAAAGAGTTAGTGCTACTGCACTCTCACTCTTGATCATATCTGAAAAAAAAAAAAAAAAAAAAAAAAAAAGAGAATTAAACCACAAAGCAATATCAACATAAGGAATCATTCAAAAATACATGATGTTTTCTGAAACAGAAGCTGTAGCAGTCACAAATAGTGAAGGTGGATAAAAAAGTGAAATACCATCAACTTTACATGGTGGAAGGGGCCTTCAGTCAGATCAGGGCCGTACAAATCTATGAATCTGCCTCTAAGAACTTAAGCTCATAAAGGATCCCTAAATAACCAGATCACATTTACAGAGTTGAAAAACCACTCAATACTGTATGTACTAAACCCAAGTACAAGTTGTCTGTGTATAGCTGCATATCGATTGGTGTTGTCCATTCTACTCCCACTTCACTGCTGTTCTAACTACATTCACATCCATGTGATGTTAATGAAGTTTCTATAACTACTTTTTTTTATTCACGTGGCTTTAATTCATATTCATGAAACCTCTACTGCAAAATAACAAAAGTGATTCAGTTCCATTTTAATTAAATTATTTTACCTTTGAGGGCATCCACAGTTGAGATCTACTCCATCCGAATATCTGAAATTCAAAACAAATTTGTTAAATTAATGAATCAACCAAATATGAATATGTTGCAAATAAGAATTATTCATATTATAAGTGCCCTTCAAGTTATATGATTAATGCTTTCTGAAATCTGTCATATAAAGCACATTCTAGATTGGAATAAATTATACTGTGTATATGTATATATACAATGGATTCCAGTTATTTGGGCCACCGGTTAATTGGGGCAGCCATTTATTTGCAGCAAATCTTAAAAAACAGAACCCAATTGAGAAAATAGCCAGCGTTTACTTCAATTAATTGGGACAACATGCCGTTTAATTGGGGCAGGAGACCACAGCACACTACGATTGTCTCCGACCGAACCACATGGTTCGGTCGGATTTCTGGAGGTCACAACCATAAAACAATAAAAACAATTAGCAGTCACCTGTTTATTGGGCTTTTCTGTTAGTGCAATCTATCATAAACGGATATTGAATTCGATCTCATTGAATTTGCGATAATACCGACAGCTGGAATTCTGTGAGTTATTATGGTGAAATGTGTTTACACTTCCATGAAATCTACAATCATATAAAAAAATTAATTTTCAGAATCTTCTCTTCATTCCTATTTTTAAAGCTTCATAACTTGTTACTCCGTTCTCACTTGTGCAAATTGTGTTACTTGTAATCTGTGTGTGCTGTGTTCTTTGTTATTGATTGCTTATCATTTTACTGTTTTAAATTTTAACCCCCACCCACAAATGTCAGTGAACAGAAATGTCAACTAGTTAGTATGTACATAGTACAGTACATATTAATTATTCCGATTATCACGTATATTCTTCCGATTTTCATGTATCATATAATTTTTTTAATTTGTAAGGTAATAAAGGGTAAGTTTGTGCTTAATATACTTTACTTTTATAGCCTGTGGATAATATTCTTCCTATTTTCGCTAATTAGAATCGCTGTTTAATTGAATTAAATATATTTTAAAATTTTTTTTCGTGAAACTTCGGATAATTGGGGCAGCCGCTTAATCGGGTCAAAATGCACTAGTCCCAATGTGTCGCAAGTAACCGGAATCAACTGTATATTTTTTTCCCTCTCGTGCGGATGTATTTCTTCATATCAATGGCATAATCACTATTGTAAAGCAATGTCTTTGCTAGCATAGTTCATACATAACTCCATTAACTATTCTTGCAGTCTATCTGCACTGCTCAAAGAACTTCCTGTTGGACTTTACACAGCACTTTTTTTACCAAGGGGGAAATTCACCAGCACACTTTCCACACAGAGGTTCAAGGGAATCCAAGTCATCTCCAAAAACAGTGAAATTCAAGGGCAGCATGTGAAGTACTCCACGCACTCTCATGGCAATGCAAAGCTGCTTATTTTGAAATCAAGTTAGTTACTAGTTAAAACGTGAATCTTAAGATATTTATTGTGTTAGCCAGTAATCATGGTATGAGCCAACACTTAAATAACAAAATACAGTTACCACTTGGATTTGCATTTCAACTACCTTGGATTTGGTAGCACTCAAGGAATGTTATTCTGGAATTATTGATGCCCAAATGTGGCACACAGAATTTGACAGCAGTAAAATTGCCACTTCTCAGCCCACATACACTAATATCTCCAGCTCTTGCTACAGTAGTGCACACTGATTAATGTTATTGGCTATCCTGTCCGCCTTCATTCATGTCATTCATCAATTACCATCATTCATAAATAGTGAATCCTCAATATACTGTGGTTTCAGATATAGTGCAAATGGTAGTCATGTTCCCCAAGAGGGATAAAAAAAAATGCTGTTTATGGCAAAACACAAATTTCACAATGGATAATGGCAGAAGCAAACTCTATATTTCAGAGAGGGAAATGAACTGCTGCAATGGTTTCCAAAGTGAAAACCACTGAGCTGTTGTATATTTTCTGCAGTATATTTTCTCAATTAAATTTTAAAAAATAAAGTAATTATCCAATATTAATTATTGTAGATGTTTGGATTCCACTTATCACTTATTATCACTTATTATTATTACAGATGCAATAAAAAATGCAGCAATGACACATTAACTGCCTATGGGCCAACAGCAAAACTGAACATGTAACTGAGAGGAGAAACAGCTACTATATTTATCAATTGAGATATAATCAGTTATAAATTTTTTTTGCCAACTGCATGTAACATTCTTTTCAAGGATGACCACAATTATTGTTCTCCGTAATTATACTACAGTACTGTACAATTCACTTGTGCCATTTAAAGCACAAAGATGTACAACATCAGGGATAAAACTTTTGGGGGGGGGGGGGAATCACAATGTAATCAAGAATGTAACCCAGTCATATTCATTACATTCTTTTCTATGGAAAATAATTTCAGAGATGCTGATTTTTGCTTGAGATGACTTCCAGGAATACCTTAATAGTGGAACACAAGGGATACCTGAAAAAAGCCTTTTATCCTTAATGGCATTGATGGTAAAAGCGATGATAAATTATTATTAAATTTTACCCAGTTCCTGAGATTTGAAAGGGATTTCAGAAGGCACAACCATCATTCAACTCTGGCATTAACCTACAAATGTTTATACCATGCAGTTTGTTAAAAGAAGTTGACAATTATCTTTCTGAAAAGAACTGTAGTACTTAATTTTGGTATATTTTATTCTATTTAAACTTGATTACTTTCTGGAATCAAAGGAGGGAGCCATTTGATTCCATTTGATTACTTTCTGGAATCAAATGGCTCCCTCCTTGCTCTTTAACAATTGTGCCCCCCCACACATTGGCAGAGCTGGTGATATTATAGTTTCACCAGGTGATATCACCCTTTGTAAAAGAGTAGAAAGGGTAATGAACTTCCTGTACTTCTTTATGATGCTCATGAAAAGTAAAACTTTCAGGACCCTAACATGAATCCAGATCATTCTGATGACGTTGCATACGTGGGTTAAATATAATTATACAGCCGAATGGTTTCTTATTTATATGTTATATTGTAAATTGGATTCCAGGAAACATGTCACATTTGGAAGCATGGGATCATTATAGGAAATCAACAATTTTGAAATTTTATTAGTATATGAAATATTGCCGTTTAATATACATATTCTTAAAGCACAGAATTATTTAAAAAGATTATAGTAATGGTGCAGTCATCATTTAAAACATTGAACCATTTAAACATTTAATAATAAAATGAAATAAGGGAAAAAACAAGTACAAAATGATACTTAAAAACATTTTCTTAATAGACCATCTTTTTGTCACTGAGTATTTACATTAAAAAACTGGAAAAGGCTCAGTGAATTTTGTTTTTGGCTGTAATATAGTTAGCTTATAAAGTAGATGTTAAAAATGTACCCTCCAATACACATATATTGGGGTTGCAATGTACAGGCCAAACAGTAACCCAAATGGGACCACATACACACTTAACAGATGTGGACACAATATTCCATGGAGGTCAGGTTTGAGATTTTGTACAGATTGAGTAGCTGTTTGAAAGAAAATTACAGCCAAGAGCAAAAGAGAAAACAGTTTTTTTAGATGCAGAGGAAGCAATATTTGTGACATGTTTATGGCAAGAGAGATTAGAAGTCAGGGTAATCCCTAATAGAGATATCAACTTGTCTAGAAATTTGAGTGCCATCAAAAATAAACACAGGAGCAGAAGAATCCTTTTTGCAAGATAAAAGATAAGACAGGACTCTGTTTTAGAAGGATTGAAATTAATAAGTAACTTGTCCCCACTAGAGGATTATCTTGAGATCAGCAATTAAGGAATTGGCAATGGATATTCAAGAAGTTGAAGCTGTTTGTATCATCTGTAAACTATGGATAGGATTTCTTGTCTATGGAAGAAGGTCAATAACATACAAGAGGAAGAGAGTGGGAGAAAGGACTGAACCTTGGGGAACACCAGCATTGTTGGAGAAGTTAGAAGACAGAGCCATCTATCATCACTTGCAGTGAGTGGTCACAGAGAAAAATTTGATAGCCAATTAGAAAATACAATCAGCAATCCATAAGGATTGCTGATTGTATTTTTGGAAGCTTATTTAGAAGACCTTTATGCCAAACACAATAAAATCTTTAAAATATCAAGTGCAACTACTTCAGCTTCACTGAACTTTTCCACTGAATTTGTCCTCAGATGGGTAACATAAGCTAGTGCAGTCGATTCCAGTTATTTGAGACACATCGGGACTAGTGCATTTTGGCCCAATTAAGCGGCTGCCCCAATTATCCGAAGTTTCACGTAAATAGTTAAAAATACAATGCCCCCCCCCACACACACACCTTTACAATTGGTTCACTGTACAATCAAATCACGTTACGATGGAGTCACCATTATAAAGTACCATTCACTATATGATGTGTAATAAGCGGCGGTCATTGTGCTCACGTTTGTGAATTGAATTTTGATCCAATTAAACAGCGATTCTAATTATAATTAGTGAAAATAGGAGGAATATTATCCACAGGCTATAAAAGTAAAGATATATTAAGTACAAATTTACCCTTTATTACCTTACCAATTAAAAAATTAAATGATACGTGAAATTCTGAAGAATATACGTGATAATCGGAAGAATTAATACGTACTGTAATATGTACATACTAACTAAACTAGTTGACATTTCTGTTCACTGTCATTTGTGGGTGGGAGTTAAAATTTAAAACAGTGAAAAGATAAGCAATCAATAACAAAAAACACGGCACACACAAATTGCAAGTAACACGATACGCGCAAGTGAGAACAGAGTAACAAATTACGAAGCTTTAAAAATAAGAATGAAGAGAAGATTCTGAAAATTTATTTTTTTTTATGATTGAAGATTCCATAGAAGTGTAAACGCATTTTACCATAATAACCCACAGAATTCCAGCTGTCGGTATTATCGCAAATTCAATAAGATCGAGTTTACTATGAGTTTATGATAGATTTCACTAACACAAAAGCCCATTAAACAGGTGACTGCTAATTGTTTTTATTGTTTTATGGTTGTGACCTCCAGAAATCTGAACGAACTACATGGTACGGTCAGAGACAATCGTAGGGTAATCTTCAGTGCTGAGGTCTCCTGCCCCGATTAAACAGCATTTTGCCCCAATTAAGCGAAGTAAACCCTGGCTATTTTCTTGATTGGGCTCTGTTTTTTAAGATTTGCCCCAAATAAACGGCTGCCCCGATTAACTGGTGGCCCAAATAACCGGAATCCACTGTATATCACCAGTGGAATTCACTAATGAAAAATCATATTGAAAATCACTGATCACATAGGTTTCAAGATTGGCACTTTATGGATTTCTCCATTATTTAAGAAAGTGCAGAAGTAAGTGCAATGGGATGATAATTGAATAGGAGATATTTGACACCCTTTTTAGGACCTGGCTAGATATGAACAGAAGGAAAAATCCTACTGAAAGATGACAGTGTAAAAGGCAACACAGAACAAGAGAAGCTCCTTTGGCATCAAGATTGTTCAAAATTTTTCTAACATACTTTTGACAGAAGACCACAAGAGGCTGTTGTTTGGTTTTTAGGAGCATTAGTAACTAAGGCCATATTGCTCCGGGGATATGCGGTGGTCATTTCCTGACCTTTCCGCATCCTCCGCGTTTGGTGGTTACTGGCTCGAACCCCGTTCTGATCAAGCGTGTGCTACGACCACAAGAGGCATTAGCTGGAATGTACGGGGAATGGTAGGAGATTTACAAGATCATCAATACAAGAGTTAGAAGAAAAGCAAGATGCTAGCAGGTCAGCTTTGGCTGATATGGCAATAGAACCATCAGGTTTTAACAAAGCTAGACTTAACCATGATAGGGAAAATTGTAGTCAATACTTTTGGCAAGAGATAAGAATGCTCAACAACTGTTTGGACAAGAAGCAAGTTTTTTACTCTTAGCCTGTTCAAAATCTAATTTGAACTGATTAATAACTGCTTTACAACCGTTGCAAGCTTTGGTGTAGGAAGAAAATGAAACCTGGATGTTCGGATGCAAACCAACTGCAATATACAAAATTCTTATCTTGAACAGCCTTAGCACATTTATGGGAAAAACCAAGGATAAAAGTAGAAGAATTTAACTGGAACGTGGAATAAGGGATTTCAAACAGACAAGAATAATTCATTGACACGACCTGAGCAGACTAATTTCAGAAGATTTAAAACAGTAATCCAACAAAGGAAAAGAAGAACAGAAACATTGACGAATATCCCATTCTGCATTCTTGTAATGCCAAACAACACAAAGCTAAGAATGGCCATGAGAAAGACCCAACAGAGAAAACACTATATCACTAGTTATGATCTGAGGTGCCTAGAGGGTCACTCACTTCAACTATGTACTTGGAAGGGTTGTACATGAAAAAAGATATGGAGTGTTGGCAGTGTAGTAGTAGTAGCAGCAGCAGCAATGGCAAATGATGCAAAAAAGGAAGCTTATATAGCATCAGCAAAAAAAAAAAAAAAATCTGTACAGTTAACCCATCCAGAACCTCCACAAATCTGTCTAGTTCTTCCTTGAATTTATTCAACCCATCCACTTCCACAACAACAGATGGAAGCCTGTTCCAATTAACCAACTAAGTTTACTACCTCATGTGACTACCACACATGAGTGGGCATAAATTCAAGAAGAGTTCCATTAACATTTAGCTTACACAATCCATTCAAGGTTTTAAACACCTCAATCAGATCTCCCCACAGGTGCCTAAGTCTTGAGACACTGTCGTTTGCAGAAATGAAGCCTTTCTAGGTGAGAGCACCCATTTGTTCCCTTCACCAATCTGATTGCCCTTATCTGCATCTGTTCCAGCAGATCTACATCATTCCTAAATTGAGGCTTCCAGATCTGTATATAGTACTCAAAATGCAGCCTAATTATTGCCTTATACAAATGGATAATCACCTCCTTATCCCTAATAGCAAAGTTTCTGTATATCTACAAAACCCAATGAGCTGTCCAGGCAGTGTGTCTACACTGCTCAGGGAATTTCATGTCTGACTGCGCAATTACCTACCAGATATTTGTCATTCTCCATCACCCTAAGTGTACTACCACAGAGTTGAAAAGTTACTATTATGGGGTTACTGCTACCTATATGCAGTAACTTGCATTCATCAATGTTAAACTTCAACTGAGATTTCTCAGCCCATCGACCTAGTTTTCCTAGATCTTGTTGCAGTAGTTCACCCTGATGACTGTCATTAACCACCCTGCCAACCTCTGTATCATCTGGAAACTTAGACAATCTGATTACCTTCATCAATATCATTAATAAATATTGAAAACAACAATGGGACCAGCACTGAACCTTGGGGAATTCCACTAATATCATTAGTCCACAAAAAGCAGAGCCCATTGATAACCATCCTGTCTTTTGTCTGCAACAGTATCCTGAAATCCAATGTATGATGTCCAAATTATTTCTTGCATCAAATTCCTTGGTCACTGCGTCATAGGAATCTAATAGACTGATTAGACAAGAATGGCCCAGTGAACACAACAACATGAATAGCCAAAACGAGAGTAGCCTGTGCGGACGTAGCTTATTGCCGCTCCTGGAACAGAGAAGTTTTTTCTGATTTATTTTCTGTTTTATTAGCTTAAATTGGCATATTAACTTATTTTCTAGAGTAGCTTTATATTCCTAGTTACGATACTTAGTTTAAAGTTTAATTTAGATAGAGATTTTACTTAGGTATTACTTAGTATCGGTAAGGGTATCAAATCCACGTGTTACAAGTTGCAGCTCCGTTGAATGAGAGGTTTTTTTTTAACCATATTTAGCCGATTTATTAACCAATTGTTATATCAAATTATTTTCTGTAAGTAGCTAGTCAGGAGCCTTAGTTTATTCTGAATTGAGACAGCGAGATTTGGAAGTTAATCGATACTTAAGTGTCCGTAGATTTACTGTTCGTAAGTTGCCGCCATTGTTACGCAATACAAAATATCTCAAACTAGATAGCATAAGCTTAGTATAGTATAGTATAGTACATAATATAATATTGTCAATTAATCAGTAAATCTATTAATCTTGTTGAACTTCATTGACAATTAAATTGTACTTTTAACTATATACATATAACGACTTAGATTACACAACATAAATAATTAGCAAAAATAAATAATTAATACTTAACTTGATACGGAAGTTATATAAAGGGATTTCGTAGATAACACTCGATACTGAAACATAAATATAGTGTTATAACTGTGTTGGGATACAAGTTTAGGGTTTTAATTTTGTACTGAAATTAAAATTTTATTGAAATTAAATCAAAATTATGACTCAGACCAGAGCAGCACAGCAAAAGGCTCAAGCTAAGGGAAGTGCTGTGGCTCAGGGGAGAACTGAGGGGGGGAGAGTTGCCCTCTGAATCACAGCCTTTTAAAATGCGCTATTTGCTTGATGTTTGTGAGCAGTCAGGTACGGGACATGATACTGCCATGGGGGATGTCTTTGTATGTGCACGATGCAAGGAGTGTAAGGAAATCAGGCGACAACTAAGCGTTGTTATGGGCCTGTATGAGAGCTTGAAGGACAGGGTGGATGCCCTCAAAGGATTAAAAGTGAGGGCCCATCAAGCTCTCAGCTGCCCACACCAACGCCAGAGCTTGCACTTGGGCATCACGCAACACAGCGGCAGCCCCCAAGGCAGAATGCGCTGGTCCCAAAGGAACTAGTGGTTGTTGGTGACTGTATTGTCAGGGAAACGGGAAAAATACTTTGTAAAAAGGATAGGTGGAACAGGACCAGGATATGTCTGCCAGGGGCAAAGGTTGATGACATTGTAGAATGGATATCATCTTTTAAGAGCACAAAAGGTGATATAGTTGTACACGTTGGCACTAATGAGTAGGAGACTGGTGGAATTACTTAACAAGCACAGGTCACTGTTGAAAAAAAAGCCATGAATTATGGTTGAATTTGAAAGTGTCTGCAATTCTGCCCAGACACGATAGGAGGGAGTATATGATGACAGCCCTGTCGATCAATTCGGCCCTGGAAAAATTGTGCAAGGCTCAAGGGGTATAATTTTTTTCAGCCTGGTCTGTACTTGTTAACAGGAGAGACTGCTTCTACAGGGATGGATACACTTAAATAGAAAGGGTGCAAGAATGTTTGCTGATGCTATCGAGGCAGTGTTAGGTGGGTCGGAAAACTGCTAGATTGGGGGGATACAAGGACTAATAGATTAACAGTAGCCACTGGCAGAGGTGAAAGTGATTCTTGCACTGCTTCTATTGGAATGAGCAGCAGCTTGGAAAATAAGATGCAGGATATTTCAGAGACTGCTGGGAGTCATTGGGGTACAAATAAACACATGGGTTGTGTTAGGGTAGCTAAGAAAAAGAACAGGTGCATGTATACTTGCGTGTATACCAATGCTAGGAGTTTGGTAAATAAATTTGATGAATTAGAGTTATTGTTCAAAGCATCAAAGGCAGATATTGTTGGGATATCAGAAACGTGGTGTCACACAGATATAAGTAATGCAGAACTAGAATTTGGGGAGTATGTCTACAGAAAGGATAGACAGGATAGGAAGGGAGGAGGGGTTATGCTATTAGTTAAGAAATACATAAAATCCAAGGAAGTGAAGCCAGTCGACATCGCTGGACAGTGCAGTGTCGAGTCAGTTTGGTGTGACATAAGCATTGGGAGATCAAAATTGAGAGTAGGAGTGTACTATAGGCCTAACGACTCTGATGAGTATAATAACAAACTGTACAGGGAAATAGAGTGGGCCAGTAAATTAGAGAGTCTTCTAATGGGGGATTTTAATTTTCCAGATATTGACTGGAATTTGTGGATTGGTCACTCACACACTAGCAAGGCTTTTGTGGATTTATTGGTTCATTGTTTCTACATCAGCATGTTTGGGAGGCAACTAGAGGGAGTAATACCCTTGATCTGATTATCAGTAGTGATCCTTCATGCATTAAGAATCTGCAGATACAGGAATCACTATGTGGCAGTGATCACAGTGTGCCGAAGTGGGATTTACTCAAAGAGGTAACTACCATCAGGGGTAAAGGGAAGGGTTATTGCTTTCGTAAAGGTGACTACGATGTTCTGAGACAGTATTTAAATTCTATACAGTGGGACTAACTGATGATGTTACCAACAGCAAACTCAAAATGGGAAGCATTCAAAGAACTTATCTTGGAAGCTACTAGGATTTACTTACCCACTAAGAAATATTGTTCAAGGTTCAGGCCTAAATGGAGGTCAGATGAACTAATGAGACGTATGGCAGAGAAGAACAATGCACGGAATACATATAAATTAACATGTGACACAGAAGCCTATGATAGATATAAGTTGATCTGTAACCAAGTGACAAAGAGGGTTAGGTAGGCGAAGGCAGATTACGAGAAATCTTTGGCAAGGAATGCAAAGAAAAACAGCAAAGAGTTCTTTATTTATGTAAACTCCAGAAGGAAGGGGATGAATCAGATTAGTCCACTTGATATCGGTGGTTCAACTATTCATGAACCTGCTCAGGTAGCTAACAAACTAAATCAATATTTTCCATCTACATTCACACATGAGGAGTTATTCAGGAAGGGGAATGCCGTAGATGAAGTAAACACTGGCAGTGAGCTAGATGATCTTGTAATAATTGAGAGTAAAGTGGAGGAGAAATTGTTGAAGATAAATACAAGAAAGTCACCTGGGGTGGATGAGATCTATCCAGTTATATTAAAGGAGGCAGCAAAGGAAGTAACCAATCCGTTAGCCATAATTATGAGAGCTTCCTTGGACTCAGAGGAGGTACCCACAGACTGGAGATGTGCAAATGTAACCCCAATTCACAAAGGAGGATCAAAGGCTCACACAAGTAATTATAGACCTGCAAGTTTAGCTTCTGTTCCAGGAAAATTAATGGAAGCACTGCAGAATCATCTTGACAAGAATTCAGTTACAGCCCAGACACAGCATGGTTTTGTTAAGGGAAGGTCTTGCCTGACCAATTTGATTGGATACTATGATGTAGTCACAAAAGAATTGGATGCAGGGAATAACTTTGATATTATATATTTGGATCTTAGAAAGGCTTTTGATACTGTTGCACATGGAAGACTGCTGCACAAATTGGAGCAGTGTGGCATTGGTGGCAAATTGTTGCTATGGATAAAGGGATGGTTGAGTGGTAAAAGACAGAGAGTGGTAATTAATGGACACTGCTCATTGTGGACTAATGTTATTAGGGGAGTCCTTCAGGGTTCAGTGTTGGGTCCATTGTTGTTTTCTGTATTTATAAATAATATTGATGATGGCATATCAAGCTTAATGTCCAAGTTTGCAGACGATACAAAGGTTGGCAGGGTTGTTAAGGACCCTACTGATGCTATGCTGCTGCAACAGGATCTGGAAAGGTTGAGCAGATGGGCTGAGAGGTGGCAAATGTAAAGTATTACATATGGGAAACAGCAACCCCAGAACAACATATCAACTCTGTGGTACTACTGACAGTGGTAGAGAATGAAAGGGACCTGGGGGTGGTTGTGCAGGCAGATATGAAGTTCTCTGAGCAGTGCAGATGGGCTGCAAGAGTAGCTCATGGTGTCTTGTCAATGATATACAGGAATTTTTCTAGCAGGGATAGGGAGGTGATTATTCCCTTGTATAAGGCAATGGTCAGGCCGCACCATGAGTACTGTATACAGATCTGGAGGCCTCATTTCAAGAAGGATATAGAGCTGCTGGAACGAGTACAGCGAAAGGCAACAAGATTAGTGAATGGAACAAAGGGTTGCTATTACGAAGAAAGGCTTAAGTTTTGCAAATTACAGTGTCTGGAGACTAGGCACCGCCGAGGTTGTTGTTGTTTTTGGTTTTTAGGAGCATTAGCAACTAAGGCCATATTGCTCCGGGAAATGCGGTGGTCATTCCCTGACCTTTCCTCATCCTCCGTATTTGGTGGTGACGGGCTCGAACCCCGGTCTAATCAAGAAGCGTGTGCTACGTACTACTGCTCCTTCCCACCTGGCTACGGAGGCGGCACCGCCGAGGTGATCTGATAGAGGTGTGTAAAGCCTTGAATGGTTTGAGCATGCTCAATGCTGATGGGATTCTTCCTCTTGCTCAGAATAATCACCTGAGAGGGCATAAATTCAAATTGAGGAAAGACAGATGTAGGATAGATGTGCGGAAATTTGCCTTTAGCCAGCGGGTAGTTGGTTGGTGGAACAGACTTCCATCCCTTGTTGTGGAAGTTGATAGCCTAAATTAATTTAAGGCTCAGCTGGACAGGTATTTCGAACAAACGGAGGGGTGAAGTGGAAAGGTTTTTTTTTTTTTTTTTTTTTTTTGACTGATGCTGCATAAGCTTGCTTTCTTGCATCATATGCCTCTACTAATGCTAATGCTAACACTATGGAAATATCAAAAACAAAAGAAACAACAATCATTATAAAGGCTAAGCCTGACTCTAAATACAAATCCAGTGAGGCAGTCAGGTATAAATTTTGTCAAGTGTCATGACAAAATTAAAACCTCATTTGAAAGAAATAAAAGTGAATAACATGAGAAAAATAAAAGATAATGGAGTTTTAATTGAAGTAACAAATAAAGAGGATGTTAAAATGATTGAAACAAACCAAGAGGTAGTAAAATTGGAACTGCAAACAGAAAAGCCAAGGGGCAGGAACCAACATCATTATATTTGACATCCCTGAGACAACTATGGAAAGAGATTTTGTTGGATTTCTACAACAAAAACCATTAATATAATGGAACTGGACAAGTTTGCCAAAGAATTTCTTCTAAAAAGAGGAACAAAAAACAAAAAAAATGGGCAATTCAATATCATTGTGGAAGTGTCACTCAGAATTTGGAAAACCTACAAGGACAACAAAGAGTCTACGCTGGCTGCACCAGCCATAAATTCAGGGAATATTTTCCAGTACAGAAGTGCTTTAACTGTCATAAATATGGTCATACTGCCAGAGACTGCAGTCAGAATTCCCCTGTCTGTGGTCACTGCGCAGTCACTGGCCATGATTACAAAAACTGCCAAAATAAAAATCAGCAGCCAAAATGTGTTACCTGTAAAGCAGCATGGCTGACTGACTATGCACATGGTATCAGGGATGATAAATGCCCCTGTTATAAAAAAAAAAAAAAGGTAAAACTTACACAATCTAGGACCAACATAAATGTGACTAGGGCTCTAAATCTCATCCAATTGAATGCTCAAAGAGCAAGAGCTGTTATAGATCAGATCAAACTCAAATTGGAAGAAAATACTCGAGGAGCCCTACACACTATGTAGTTGGTTGGGTTCAAGGTTCAAGGGTAAGGTTCAAGGATACCCAAGGGGTTTTAAAATAAAAGAATACACCTCAGGTGTCCCTTCTACAGCAACAGTAGTTAAAAACACTGACCTTACAGTCACAAAGTTAGGTCACCTCTGCTCTCCAGTGGCAGTGTGTGCCCATATCACCAGTGCTGTAGGATAGTTTTACATTATTTCATTATATTCCAGACCAGGTGAAGATATAAATTCAGCTATTGAATACCTATAAGCAGTTACAGAATTGCTACCTACTGTAAATATCATAGTGTGCTGTCAACTGATGGACAGCCTTATGGCATAGCCATACGGAAGACAGAGCAGGCACACAATGGCCAGATACTTTCAGACTATATAGCCACCTCACCCTTTCAAGTGCTAAACCAACCAAATAAACTCCCAACTTTTAGCAATACCATGAGGGAGAATGACATTGTGTTACTCTTGCCACCAATTCAATAGCTTATAAAATTACAGAATGGTGTGTCCAGCCGGTCTGGACCACATCAGATCATAGAGCCATCACCTTCAAACTAAACAGGCAATTAAAAACAACCCAACACTCCTTGTTGGATATCAAAAAGGCAAACTGACAGATTTTTGCTAAACATACAGCAGCTCAGCTACAAAAACTGGAAAATGAGTGGTCTAGATCAGGCAACTGTAGCCCAGACGAACAAACACTAACAAACATTTTAACAAAAACAGCAGACCTGTCTATCCCACGAAAAAAAAACCGAGGAAGCAGGCAGTCCCCTGGTGGTGCCCTGAACTGACTGCATTCAGGAGAAGGGTGCACCAGGCAAGGAGAAATTTTCAGAGCCAGAAGATCTTGGCCACAAAATGAGGTGGATGCACTGAGAGATTCTTATAGAATCTCTCAGGAATCAGTATACAGCCCTCATAAGGGACAAAGTATTCAAAGTATCTTATTATTTTCTGCAGGCTCCACGGTTTCTCCTATCCACCAGTGAAGAGCAACTGTACATTATTTACAATTTGTGGTTTAGCAAAACACCTTGATCCACCCACTTCACAGGAATGATTACAAACAATGTCTCTTGCCTGAGACCAATGTATTATAGCTGCACATTTGACCATACTGTATATTCATAACACTTGGAACTCAGTTATTACAATTTGTTGAAGGCACCAATTTCTACATTAACCTTCACAACTTATACAACTATACAGAAAGTTAGAACCTACCAGTTCAGTTACAATGAGGTCAGACATATATCTTACATTTATAGAATTTAAGATTTACAATTTATACAATTTCAGATTTACAATTCATGCACCGTATTAGACCCAACAGTGAACCTGGCACATCGACTTATATATACTAAACGCTAATATTGCCATCCAGCAATAAATACAAATAAATTTTCTCATCAGAGGTCCTGTAACAGTGTGATTAATACCAAGGCAATATATACAGTGGTAGTACACTTATTACATAATTATTCTCAGTCGACACGTCCTTTCCTTCTGCAGAAAGCCTTGTCTGCAAAGTTAGCCAGTGCCTGATAATTTTCCTTACATTCTAAAAACTTGAAGTTATTTACATCATAAACTTCTGTCAATGTCTGAAGTTCAAATCAAATGTCTACATAATATCGACATTCTAAGATTACAGGTTAGACTGTCTTCTCTGAGCAACATTTACATAGAGGAGATGCAGCTAACATGTAATCTTACAAAGGCCAAAGCCGTGAAGATGATTTTGACAGGGAAGAGGTAGGTCTCTGTTGCGACTTTGCGTGCTGCCATGCCCTGATAGAAGGAAAGTTAGGTGAAGACCTGGGTTAAACCAGGGCCAATGTTTTTTTGTCAAATTCAGCAATTTGAGGCATAAAAAGGGTAGTAATTCTTCCAGTGTTGGCATCAGTCCATTCTTTTTGCCATTCCTGGAGGAACTAGTTTCTTAATCTACTGTTGTCTTCTTTCACTGGCATGTCCAGGTTAACAGAAAACTGGCTGAAGTGTGCTGCAATACCCTTCCTTCCTTCTACAATACTGAAAGTAATTGTACAGTACTTCGTATTTAGTTTGCCATTGATTACCTGTAGTGCTGATGTTGAAATCGTGCGATAAGCTCTTGAAGTTGTAATCAGGAAGAAGCACTGGGCTTGAGTCAAGATTTTTTCCACCATGACTCTGCATAACTGGGGCCCCAAGCACCCGCAGCATAACAGACAATAGACATTTGCAGTAAAGCTTGAGAGTGGAGGGCCCAAGAACCTTTGGTAATTTTGATTATTTTGCCTGTCAAAGTCTTGATTTTGCTTAGTACATATTTAGCATGGGTAATGAATTGAAGTTTGTCATCTAACATAATTCCTAGTTATTTGTACAAGTTAACTAATTTTATTGATCGTTCTTAATACTTGGAGGTCTATTTGTGTCAAATTTTCCTTTGAGAAGAATTTGTTTTGTTTTGAGAACAGAAATAGTTAATTTATGTGTACTACACCACTCATATAGGTCTGATAGAACTTCATTAGCAGGGATTTCAAGTTGTAGTCTGGAGTTTCCAGAAACAATGATAATTAAATCGTCTGCGTAAGCGATCTTAGTAGTGAAATTATGTTCGGTAGCCAGCCAGCCACCCATCAAGGATCACGTTCCAGCATACTGGTCCAAGAACTGATCCCTAAGGGCAACCACGAGTCACAGGTCTCACAACAGAGCAGGATCCACTGGAGACCACAAGTGAGCGATTCTGAAAAATAATCAGTGATGAGACGATAAACAAGCACGGAGACCCCCCCCCCCGGCCTCTTGGAACTTCTCCAGGACACTTTGCCACCAAAGAGTGTCAAAGGCCCCTTTGAAGTCCACATTGGAGGCTGCAACATTATTAATAACTAGGTTAATGGCATCCACTGTAGACATCCCAGCAGTGAAGCCAAACTGATATCTGTAGTTTAGTTTTCTTTCTTTATGGTGCTTTTGGAATCTCGCTACAATCAGCTTCTCTAGTATTTTTCCGAAGACCGGAAGTAAAGCAATTGGGCGGTATGAATTTGCCTGATGTGCTGTTTTGTTGGGATTCTTAATGAGTAATTTAAGATTTGCTTTTTCCAAGGAGAGGGAAAGGATCCATATTGTAGGCAAGCTTTAAAGAAGTTCATCATCAGTTGGGGGCAGGTGCTCCAGATTCTTTTAACAATGGTAACTTCTAATAGGTCCAGTCCAGGGCATTTGCCATCACACAAAGTCGCAACAGCAAGACCTACCTCGTCCCTGTCAAAATCATCTTCATGGCTTTGGCCTATGTAGGAAAGATGTTCTAAACGAATGCCTGTTTGTACCGGACTTTCTGGTACAGTTTCATCCTGCATAATCAATTCATCCAAAATTGTTTCCATAGTTGTGGCCCATGTCAGAGTTATCAGGTCTAAGTACAGAGGAGAATATTTCGCCCGGATGAATTTTGTACCAGCCCCAGTACAAGCCCCAGGGCTCCTGGTCCATAGTTTGTTTAACTAAGCGTTCCCAAGCAGAGCGTTTTTCTTTGTAAATATTGTTGAAATATGCCCTTCTTGCATCTTTGTATATTTCATTCAATCGGTTTATCTCATCTTCAGGTCTACCATCTCTCTGAACATCTCGTCTTGCACCCTTTGTATGATTCCTTAGAGTAGAAAGGTTCTGGGACCCCAGGAACTGAATTTTGTCTTCTCTGTTTCTTCTTAATCGTCTCATTGCATATTTCAGTGATGATTGCCATCGATTCTTTTAGATGTTGGTCCAAAGTAAGATCTGTCAGATTTGTCAGTTTTTCATCCTTAAATTTTTCCTTAAGTAGTTTATCAAAAGGATTCCAATTGATTTGTCGAGTTTTGTATCTGGGGAAGTCATGAGTGACTCTCAAAGCTGCTGTGTTTTCATTAGATATTATGTCAGAGGATATTACATTGTGGTCGCTTACCGACCAAGAGGAGTGAGCAGGCAGTTTTCAATGCATCTCCCGAATGTTGCATTCCACAGAGTGACATCTATGTAAGACTGACCAGAAAGGGATCAGTAAGTGGGCAGATGCCCAGGGGAGTTGCAGACAATCAATCCATTAGTTATTTAGAATTCCTCCAGTAATTCACCTTTATTATTCGTTATGGGGCTGTTCCACATGGAGGAAGAAGCATTTGCATTGGTCATAGTAACTATCTTTTTGCCTGATAACCTAATTAAAGCAGTCTCAAGGAAGTTTAGATATGGCTCAATTTGTTGAGAATGCTGTGAGCACTGCATGTAGATTGAGATGAAGAATATTTGTCCAGAACTACCTTCCAAGCATGCACATGCCACATGCTCGGAGCAGAGACCATGAGGGGACAAGAAAAAAGAATGCTGGAGGCACTTGGTGAGAACAACTGGATAATAATCCTTGGGGAGTTGTCTACAGAATAGTGAGAAACAAGCTGCCAAGACAAGATGTCTTAGAAGCTACTGTCAAACCAGATGGAACCCCAACCCTGTGTTGGGCAGACTCTGTAAATAACATCCTAGATAGTATTATTCAGGGAAACTAGGGATCATTCACCCACCCAGTTAGACCTTATAAACGAAAACAGTGAATATGACAATGCCAATATTGAACCTCAAGAGTTAGAAATAGCACTATCTAAAAACCAAAAACAATAAATGCCCAGGTTTTGACCTCTTAGAGGTTGAGATTATCAAAAAATTAGCGGAAATAGCATCAGACAAATTAATAGAGCTATATAATAACTGTATTATTATTTCAAATAATAATACAGTTATTATTAGCGATATGGTGCAAGGAAGCCTGAGGCTTATGCTGCACCAGCCAAAAAAATATATTTTCTGAATTACCCTGAGAGAGAGAGAAATAGAAGGGAATCACCAAGAAAAAGAAGAATGATGATATCCAGCTCAGAACCCTGGGTGTGCCAAGCCAATACTCACCAGATGTGAGCCCATAACAGAAGTTATATTCCCAAAAATATGGAAAAAAAAGCTGTGTTAAGATTAATTCTCAAAAACCCTGAGAAATCCCCTACTGTTCCCAAATCATATAAACCAATAGCCCTACTCCCTGTACTAGGGAAAATATATGAAAAACTAATATATAGTAGATTAGCTCAATACTATGCACAAGCAGGTTTACATTCCAACAATCGGTATGGTTTTAAGCAGGGCAACTCTATGGAGAATGTCATGCACCACCTACTGGCAACAGTTAAAAACTCAGAGGAGAAATATATGTTGGCAATCTCTATTGACTTTGCTGGGGCATTTGACTCACTCTGGTGGCCTAGTTGTCCTTAGGAAACTCCGCCAAGCAAATGCCCCACAAAACCTATATAAGGTAATAAACAGCTACCTTACAGACAGAAGTGTCTCAGTGTGCATGAGGTTTGAGGAATTGATATGCCCTGTGAATAAAGGCTGCCTGCAGGGTTCAATCCTTGGCCCTTTCTTCTGGAACATTGTTCTGGGCACTGTGGAAAACCTGGCCTTTGCAGATGACATGATTTTCCTTATAAAAGGTAACACGCAAGTGGTTGCAGAGCAAAGATCAAATGCCGCCCTCTTGCAGCTGCAGGAGTAAGCACAAATGCACATGCTCCAAATATCTCCTGAAAAAACCAAACAAATACTTCTAAAAGGCAATTTGGACATAAGAAGACGTCCACAAATCAAAATTAACACAACTACTATAAAAATGGTAACAGAACTAAAATCAATATCTTGCAGTGGCCTTTGATTCAAAATTAACTTTTTATCCCCATTTGACCTAGGTGAAGAAAGTGAGAAATTATGCAGGCATGATTGTCAGGATCAGTCGATCAGACTGGGGGCTCAAAAGAAAGACCCTGGCAATCATATACCGTGCAATATTCCCACCTGTTATCACCTATGAAGCTGGTGTGTAGTTCACCTGCTCAGACATGGTAAGAAACAGGAGTAAATTAGAATTGATACAAAGGACAATACTTCTCACCATTACAAGAGCATGTCCCACAGTGAGCACACCTGTGGTACAGTTGCTGGCCAGACTCTCCCACTTTACCTGGAAGAGCCAAAAGAGGCTTGTACAAAGGGTACTAGAAAAGTTTTGCAATACAGCTTTGTTTATTTAATTTTTTCAAAGTAATTTCCTCTACATTCAATACACCTCTCCATCCTCCGAAACCAATCTTTAAACCAGTTCTGCTAAGTTTCACTAGGGAGTAAAGCACACTCGTTGTCCCAAGCCCGTAGAAGGTCCTCATCACTGGAAAACAGCCTCCCTTTTAGCCTCATTTTCACATGCGGGAACAGTGAAAAGTCGCAGAGAGCAAGGTCTGGACTGTAGGGAGGGTGCTCGAGAAGTTTCAGTCCTGTTGTGGTCAAATATTCGGTGCAGGCTTTGGCGCGGTGAGCTGGAGCATTATCGTGATGGATGTACCAGGTGTCCATTCTTGACTTTGGCCGCAGGTTCTTCATAGATCCAATGACTTTAGGCAGGCATTGTTCAGTATACCACTTAGCTGTGACTGTCTTCTGCGTGTCCAAAACGACACGTTCCACAATTCCACTCGATTTGAAAAATACAGCTATCATTTTCTTCTTTACAGATCGGGATTTTCTGACAATTACGGGTGTGTCGTGATCATCAAAGACCCAAACTTTGTTTTGAGCCTTGGTCGGCAGATCGTAATAGTACAGCCAAGTCTCGTCACCTGTCACGATGTTGTTCACATACCGAGATTGTCCCTTATCAAACTTTTTTAACATCTCCCGGCACCAAGTCACACGTCGTGTCATCTGCTCTTCAGTCAGTTGATGCGGCACCCAGAGAGAACAAAGTTTCTTCACGTGCAAATGATCTTGCAGAATCGAACGAATTGCTGGTGCATTTAGGCCCAAAGTATCCTCTATCTGTTGGTAGGTCACTCGCCTGTTTTCGTCAAGCATTTTCTTCACAGCAGTAACGTTTTCCTCCGTAACTGACATTCGTGGCCTTCCCGGCCTCTCAGAATCCTCCAGAGTGAAATTTCCCCCTTGGAATTCTCTATACCACCTGAATATCGTTGTACGATGTGGACAATCATCATCTAGTGCAAGAGTCATTTCTTCTAAGCACTGGTCTATGGTTAAACCACGCACAAAATTATACCGCAAAACTGTCCTTATCTAATTTCGTGACCACGATGCCATCGCAAGCACTCTACACTCTCACTACTAATGAATAACTGAGCCCATCGACTTGGCGCGGCGGCTACTATGCACGTATGAACATGTCTCAACATGCAGCAACAAGCAGCTTCCTGTGATTCATTGTTGCGTCATATTGCAAAACTTTCCTAGTACCCTTTGTATTATACACTTAAAAAGGGCATACCCACAGAATGTCTGGGGATAGCCCTTGATACAGCCAACACCTTCAGAAATAATAGCCATAGCCACAAAGCTCCACGAGTTATGGCAAACAAAGTGGGGACAAGAAACCAGAGGTCTAGTTACCAAAAGGTTTCTGCCACAGGTGGCAATGGCAGCCCAAAGCCACCTAAGTGGTATTCCATTCCCCCTGGACTTTTTACAACATCCATACTGACAGATCACAGCTCCCTAAAGGCAAAACTAACCTCCTTAGGGCTGATTGATGACCCACCTGTGGCTAGAGTGAAGACTGGACACACATTCTATATGAATGTAAAATTTATGACATACCCAGAACACAGCTAATTGCACAGATTGGCCCCCTTCCCAGGGGAGAAAAGCATCTGTTCATTATAGAAGAGAAAAATTATAAAGCATTTACAACCTTCACACAAGAAGTATTCAAACTGCACAGAACTGTCCAAAGAATGGCAATTCAGACCCCAGCAATTAAACAATAATCAATAGTTAAAATTTCCCACATCTCCCACACCATGCCCAGACGATGACTTAAAAACCATCAGGACAGCAGTATTCTGCACCCTGACAAAAACCTGACATGGCAAAACCAGATTGATCTGGGTACCCCCAAGGACTACCCTGCCATGTGTAGGAACCTGGGGCCCACACCAAATAAGTAACCATGTAGGTGAGGCAAATGTACAAGGCAGCCAGGGAAGCAGATTAGCTGAAAAATCTCAGTAAGCTGGTAGCAGGGGGATGCAATGTAGAATGAAAGACAGAATGAATAGGCTGGGCACTGAGTGAAAGAGTGAATTAGGAATTATGGTAAAAGGGAATAAATGTCAGTTGTGGTGAAAGAAAGAGTGACCCAGCATAAGGGAAAGAGAGTGAATGATGGAAGAACAAACGTAATTGGCTGAAAGAATACAAAGTTAATAATAACATTCATTACTTTATACATACTAACAAACATTTACTAACACAATCTGTGTTGTTAGTAAATGTTTGCCTGGCCTGCAAAAAACTTGTGGCTAGGCCTGCACCACAACTGAAGAATAACAGTAAGTTGAGGTGCCCAGAGTGCAGAGTGCAAAAAGCAAGAGATGAATGAGTGAGTGAAAAAAAATAAATAATATATATATATATATATATATATATATATATATATATTATTTAAAACCAAACAGGAAAAAAAAATTATTATAAATTATAAGAAAAAAGTATAATAATAGAATGCAAGTAGAGTGAAAATACAGATTATGAATGAAGTAAATGTGTCTCCCTCCCATTCGCCTGGTGGGTTCCCCACTGCCAGCTAACATATCCCATCCCCACAGCAGGATGGGCAGTTTGACCGTCCTACCGGATATGACACTGCTTGGACCTGACAACCATCACCGAAGAAGACATACTGCAGCTTTTCTGCCAACATGCCATTTGGCGATCTGAACTGGGTATTCAAACTCAGTTCCCTTTAAAACCCCATCCCCAGGCAGGGGAGGGAGGAGACAGGTCTCTATCTCCCCCCCCTACTTTGCCTGGTGGGGCTCATCCCCCACTGACCTCTTTGGGGATTCCTACTCTATTGGCCCCGTCCCTCTACCTGTTTACCCCAGTCTCTAGTCTCCCCCCCCCCCGCTCTAACTATACCAACCGAGTATGCCCTTAACAATGCCCGCCAAATTCTAATCAACATCTAAATTCTACCACTTTCTCATAAATCTCTTTCGGCCTTTCCAAATTCTAGTGTTCAACCCCCCCCCTCTTTTTTTATATATATATATATATATATATATATATATATAGGCCTTGCCACTGAAATCCTCGGAAATTAGGTGGCCAGTCCTGCCTCCTCATGGCAAAGTGTGGGCTCGTATTGGTATATATTTAGCCGTTGGACTCCTATTGGTATCCATCCCAATAGGAGCCCAATGGCTAAATAATGGTCAGAGAAACAAAAGAACAATAACACTACACACCAAACCACTTCCTACACACTTTTTGTTCTGTGTCACTTGCAAAAAGCGTACACAATGTGGGGATAGGGGAACCCACTGGTGCCATGACACAACTAACATACTTTACATATTTTTGTGTTTTTGCTTATGTTGAGGTTAGTTTATGTACACAGAATAAGCTTTTTTTAAAATCATATTTTTTTCTGATTTGCAGCTCAGCCGAAAAAGCAAGTGTTTGCTTTTAGCTATGAATTCCAGAATTTTTAACCATTATTTCCTAATTTTCATAACGTTGAGGAGTTCACAATGTTATTTTTCAAAATTCTGAAAATGACTGCATATTTAATAGATAACAGAGTATGTTAGTTTTGTTCAAAATAAATCTTTCCTACAAAAGAACACCACTGTTAGTTATGCAACTTATTAAGATTGGACAATTTACTTCCCCCACTGCCCCTTTTAACTTTCTACAAAAAAAAAAAGAAAACCTATTTCTACAATAAAATTATTCTGAAATTTTCCATAATCAGCAGCTCTACATCCTTCCTAAAATGAGACCACTAGACCTGTATGCAGTATTCAAGATGTGGCATGACCATTGCCTTACCCCAACATTTCCCAAATGGGGGTCCGTGGACCAGTTCCAGAGGGTCCACAAAATAGACCTCTGGAACTGTTCAAATTATTTGTTCTATGTATAGCAAATTGATGATAAATAAAGTTACTATATATTTATGTAAAAATAAGAATAAAGTAGAGTTGTTTTAAACATAAAACTTTGAATTTTTTTTTCAGAAAACAGCATACACACACACAGAGAGAGAGAGAGAGAGAGAGAGAGAGAGAGAGAGAGAGAGAGAGAGAGAGAGAGAGATCCACAAACTTTTTTTGATTTTTGAAGGGGTTCCTACATCTCAGTAGTTTGGGAACCACTGCCTTATAACAATCAGATAATCACCTCCTTATCCCTGCTGGCTAGAAAAATTCCTGTATATCATTGGCAAAATCACATGAGCTGTCTGCATTGTTCAAAGAACTTCATATCTGATTGCATAACTACCCCAAGGTCTTTTTCATTTTCCACTACCCTGAATATAGTACCACACATTTGGTACATTACTCTAGAGTTACTGCAACCAATATGCAGTACTTTGCATTTATTAATGTTAAACTTCAATTACTATTTCTCAGCCCATAACTTTTCTAGACCCTATTGCAGGAGCATACTGTCATTAACCAACCTTTGTATCATCCGCAAGCTTGGACATTAAGCCTGATATGATTTCATCAATATCGTTGATAAACATAGAAAACAACAATGGGGCCAATGTTTAACCCCGAACAGTGTCCATTGATTACCACTCTCTGTCTTCTCCCACCCAAACATCCCTTTATCCACAGCAGCAACTTTCCCTTAATACCACACTGCTCCAATTTGTACAGCAGTCTTTTGTGTGCAACAGTATCAAAAGCTTTCTCAAAATCCAAGTATATGATATCAAAATTATTTTTTGAATCCAGTTCTTTTGTGACCACATCGTAATAACCAATCAAATTGGTCAAACAAGGATTTCCCCCTTAACAAACCCAAGCTTTCTGGCCAAAGATTTCTCATAAAATTTTTTGACAAAGATTTCTCATAGACTGCCTTTGCTTGCCTGACTTCCTTTGTGACTTGATTAGAGACTGGTTCATATCTACCACAAGCTTCAGTGTCGCCCAAAAATTTATATGCAATCCAGCACTTTTCTTCTCTGCCATGAGTTTCATCAGTTCATCTGACATCCATTTAGTCCTATACCTTGAAGAGTATTTCTTAATTGGTATGAAAACATAGTAGCTTCTATGATTAATTCTTTGAATGCATCTCATTTAGAATTTGTGGATGGTAACATCAGTTGGTCCCACTGTATAGAATTTAAAACTATCTGAGACTGCTGTCACCTTTACAAAGCAAAAACCTCTCCCTTTATCCTTGATGGTAGCTGCATCTTTAAGTAAATCCCAAATCAGCACACTTAATTTAGTTTAATTTAGCCTTAATTTAGCAGTTCAACAATGCACAAGTCCATTTATAATGTGAGAATAAGTTTAAAAATAAGTAAAGTTTCAACTTGCTACATCAACATCATGTGCCACACAGCTAGCAAATGTCTGACTAGTT